>NC_058404.1:98646529-98946529 GCF_002201575.2 Neomonachus schauinslandi
CTTTCCTTCTTTCTTTCCTTTCCTTCTTTCTTTCCTTTCCTTCTTTCCTTTCTTCTATCTACCCATCCATCCATCTATTGGCTGAATGAATACATGAATCAATTTATTAATGAGCGAGAAAGAGAAAAAAAAAAGAATAAAGAATGGTGGGAATTCCTAAAGTACAACTATAAAATAATGTTCAACTTTTCCTCTAGACCAGGTCTTATACTGCCTGAAGAACTGAGATGATCTGGGGACAGATGGCAAGATAAATAAGGCCAGGCAACTGTATATACAACTCCCATAGCTGCAGTTCTTCCTCTCTAGACAAAGGTGATCCATTGCCATGTAAAGCACTCATTCTTGTCTGAGACTCCTGCCTTGGGACTTTGGCACTCACTACTTTTCCTAATTGTTGTCACCTACCCACCTAAAAGCCATATCCCTCGTTCATGGAAGGCTTTGAGAATTGGCATAGAGTCTTCTTTGCATCCTGAAATTTTATCATACGGTTGAGAGATTTCTAAGTCCATGGAGAAACTTTATCTAAAAAGCTAGAATTAAAATATGCAATGCTGGGGCCCCTGGGGGGCTCAGTCAATTAAACATCTGCCTTTGGCTCAGGTCATGATCCCAGGGTTCTGGGATTGAGCCCCACGTCTGCTCCCTGCTTGGCGGGGAGTCTGCTTCTCCCTCTCCCTCTGCCTCTACCCCCCCTCGTGCTCTCTCTCTTTCTCTCAAATAAATAAAATAAAAAACCTTAAAAAAGATATGCAGTGCTATTTAATGTGATAATTTTACCTCCATTGACTTTGGCAAACAAAATCTAGGACCAATCCAGGGATCTGGCCATCACCTGGACTAGCTCTACCTTACACATCTAAACTCAAACACTTCACTCTGTTGACAGAGCCTTTCTCCTTGTTCTCTCACAATCCCTGTCTCACTCCAACTTCTCTTTAACCTCATGAGCAGTCCTTTGAATTCCCCATTTATTTCCAGTCCTTCAGCACCACCACCCTTCATCCTAGCCAGGTGGACAAGCCATGCAGCTGACACTTGCCTTTTTGTTTCTTCTTCTTCTTCTTCTTTTTTTTTTTTTCCCCCTTTGGCTGCTAAGACCCTTGAACATGTTCCTAAGGCCATTCTTATAGAAGTCAGATACTTGCTTCCCCAGACTCTGGTGTATAAGGTTTCCTAGCCTGTTCCACTCAAACACATCATGTCAAATTAAAAATTAGTGATATAAAATGTGAGGAGAAAATCTGGCACCACAGAGAATCCCTTCTGGCAAAGGTAGTGTGAACTGCATCCAGTTTCAATGGAGCCAGTGACTGAGGTTCTACTGACAGCAACCAATATCCAGCATTGGTTCTCCTTGGGCCGTGATTTGTGTCAATCTGTGTGGTTCGTCACAGACGGTATCTGGGTGTTATCTATGCTAAAGTGTTTGTGCCCTGGAAAGGCAGCTGTAGAGCTCCCCTGACCCACCTCGTGGGGTGACGCTAGGTGCTTTCCTCTTTTACGCAGCATTTAAACCTTGCATTCTGGTCCATCCTTAATAAATTCATTTTCTTATTAAACTAGCCAAAATTGATTTCCAACGAATTACACTCACGATAGAGGCATTCATCTGCTGGAGTTTAAGAGTATAAGATTTGGACTCTTTGGTTCAAATGCTGGCTATACAACTTAGTAGCCACTGGACCTTGGACAAGTTATTTCCCCCTCTTTGTGCCTTGGTTTCTTCATCTGTTATGTGAGGATAAAAACAGTAGCTACCTCTGAAGGATTCTGTGAGGAGTGCTCGGCACACTACAAATATTATGTATTTGCTATCATTGCAATTAGCAATTGCACTTGGTTGATCATATAAACTTCTTTCCCAGCAGCAACTTTAATTTTATTGTGCCTTTATTTTATTTTTTTAAAAGATTTTATTTATTTATTGGTCAGAGAGAGAGAGAGAAGGAACACAAGCAGGGGGAGTAGCAGGCAGGAGAAGCAGGCTGCCCACTGAGCAGGAGCCAGATGTGGGACTTGATCCAAGAACCCTGGGATCATGACCTGAGCCACAGGCAGATGCTTAACTGACTGAGCCCCCCAGGGGTCCCTGTGCCTTTATTTTAATATAGTTTATTTACTTACTTGTGGAATTTATAGCACTTATTTTTTTTTAAAGATTTTATATATTTATTTGAGAGAGAGAAAGTGCATAAGAGCGGGGAGGGTCAGAGGGAGAAGAAGACTCCCCACTGAATAGGGAGCCTGATGCGGGACTCGATCCTGGGATCATGCCCTGAGCCAAAGGCAGTCACTTAACCAACTGAACCACCCAGGAGCCCTATTGTAGCACTATTTAATATATATTTCTAATATAGTCACCCAGAAAAGTCCAAGTCTAAATTTACATTACAAAATACCTTCTCTAGTATCCATTTGACTTTAAGGGAGACTTATGAAGATCAGGCTGACTTGTTGCTATGTCAAATGAAAACTCATTTGGATCTTGATTACTGGCTTTCACTGGTACCTGGTCAAAACCCTCTTCTGTCCCCTGAAATGACTATTTCAGGGCATCGCTGGCATGCTCATTCTTTTATTTTTTTTAAGATTTTATTTATTTGACAGAGAGAGACACAGTGAGAGAGGGAACACAAGTAGGGGGAGTGGGAGAGGGAGAAGCAGGCTTCCCGCAGAGGAGGGAGCCCGACGCAGGGCTCAATCCCAGGACCCTGGGATCATGACCTGAGCTGAAGGCAGATGCTTAACGACTGAGCCACCCAGGCACCCCTCATTCTTTCATTTTGAAATAATTTAGGCCAGTTGATATCATTTACTTCCTTATCTTGCCACTTAAATTTCTTAAATGTGTGACTTTCCTGCTTTGTCTCTGCTTCCTTAATTAACCCTCTCTAATATGTCTTGTGACATCATGACACTGAGATCATGCTCATTAAAGTCACCAAAAATCTCCCAATTGCCAGACTCCAAAGATACTTTCAGTCCTTATCGCACTGTAACTTGCTGTATTATGTGACAACGTTGCACACTTCATCCTCAAAACTTGTTAATCCTTTAATGTCCATAATCACATGCTTTCCTGTTTTTTTTTTCACATCTCTGTGCCTCTTGTGGACACTTTTTCACACTTGCATTGTTGGTGTCCCTTATGATTTAACACAAAGCACACACTCCTTGACCAATCTCCTAGTTTCAGTTACCACCAACACACTGATGTTCCCAAGTTGATCTCTCTAGTCCATACCTTGGCCTGAGCTCCATCATATATTCTAGGCATTGTGCACTTGTACTTGCTTGAAAGCACGTGTATGGTTATTTTCGGTAACTGGGGTAAGTACAGGGCTTTGTAGTCAGCAGAGACAGAGAATCTAAAGGTGATATGCATAATTACTGGAGAAATGCTATGAATGTCTGAGTAGAAGGTCAGAAAATGGAGAAATGTGAAAAGACAATTGTCTGGTAATTGCTCTTATAATTTCTTTGTAAAGGACTCCCTACTTTAATGCCCTACAGTAAAATAAGCATATGACTCCCATGGTCAGGATTTGTGAATGTAAGAAAAATGATAGTGAGGAGAAAACGATTAAACAGCAATGTCTACTGCAGCCAGAAGAACACTGTTTAACGGTATTCAACGTAAAGGGTAAAATTCTATTATTTCTGCTCAGCAGAGGATCTGATTTTAGCTCAGACCCCCTCAGGAAGTTACTTTCTCTACCATCAGAAATGGAATATAATAAACTTCTCTATCCCTGCAGTGTGACCTAGAATGTAAAAGGTACCAATTACATTAGCACATCAAAAGTCTGAGAGAAACACTATCTCATGGTACCTGAAATTAGAATAGGCATTTTTCACAGCAGATGGGGGAGATACAGTTCCTTTCACAAATACAATTGGTACTTTGCTATTCAAAATCTGACAGCAGAATAAGTGCAGTAGGGTGGCCTGAGCAATCACTGTCCTGTTATAAGAAAGTGACACCCAAGGCAAACCAAACAGGAAGGGGAATATTATGTCATCGGAAGGTGAACAGCAGGACTTGCACAAAGATAGAAGAAGAAGAATTTGGAATGAAACAGACAGAGATGTTATGTCAGTCTCTGATGATGGGCTTTACTAAATCCTTAGTAAAGAAAAAAATAGAATATGAAAATTATGCATATCATTTATATATTCCTTATACTATTATGACTAAATTTCTATACAGTACATATTTCTCAATTCAGAATGTGGGTCAAATTTTATGTTTTCATAAAAACGCAGGACAGACAAAGCCAGGCCAGGCAAGCAAGAAATCCATAGACTGGTGTGTTAATAAGTTAACTTTTATCTGAAAATTCTTTTCTGTGTGCTTGACAACACCTGTAAGGATATTCATTGAGTGAAACAAAACCCCCCCATAATGCTATTATGTCATAACTTGTATAAGTTTAAATGGTTTATGAATGTGTTTTATACTAAATTTAAAAAATGATTTATACATATGCAATTTATATATGAGATTTATTTACTCATTCTTTTTTTTTGTATTAAAGTTGTACTGACACACAGTGTTTAAAGAAATAATTTGTGGCAATAACAGCATAAAACGGTGAATGGATATGTATTTGAGCAAAATTTTTGTATATTTGAAATAGGAAAATGGTATTAATATAAACTAGATTGTTGTAAATTAAGATTTTAATTATAATACCCAGGAAAACCACTAAGAAAATTGCTTAAAAATATAAGAATTCAACAAAGTCGCAGGATATAAAATCAACGTACAAAAATCTGTTACTTTTTTTCTTTTTTATTTAAATTAAATTAATTAACATATAATGTATTACTAGTTTCAGAGGTAAAGTTCAGTGATTCATCAGTCTTAGATAACACCCAATGCTCCTTACATCATGTTGACCAAAAAAGATTTATAATAATTGTTTCATGAGGTTGTATTTTAGCATGGATAAAATAAAAAGACATAAACAAAAAAATAAAATTGTACTGAATTCCTACTAATTGCACACCCGATTTTAGGTAATGTGGCTATATCAATAATTTTTTTTTAAGATTTACTTATTTATTTTAGAGAGAGAGGTAGGTGAGTGGGGCAGGGGGAGGGGCAGAGGGAGAGAGAGAATCCTGAAGTCCACTCCCCACTAAGCACGATGTGGGGCCCCATCGCAGGACCTTGAGATCATGACCTGAGCCAAAATCAAGAGCGCTGCTTAACCCACTGAGCCACCCAGCTTGCCCCTGGATAGATCGATAATTAAAACAAATGGAGTGTCTGCTTTCTTGGAGTTCTTATTCTAGTTGTGAGGAGAGTAAAGTAACACATCAGTCAAAATCAAAATCAATATATGTTATAAAGCCAATGGTAATAAGGAAAGGTAACAGTAGTTAGGCAAGTCTTCTCTGAGCCGATGAGATTTGGGCAGAGACCTAAATTAAGTAAGGGAATGAGGTGTGAGAACACTGGGAAGAAGAGCACTAGAGGCAGAAACAGGAGCACCTACAATGCCCTGTGGTAGGAAACACTGAACTCAGGGGGCAAGAAGGCTATAGGGAGAAATGGTGGGAATGAAGGGTACCTTCAGGAACATCTGCAAGGCTTGTCTTGAACTATTAGATAAACAAAGGTCTTAGTTACAGAGACTATGAAAAGTTGGAGAGGACAAAGCTCTGAGTTAAGTTAGTCAAAATTCCATCAGGAAGGGGCCCCTGGGTGGCTCAGTTGTTAAGCGTCTGCCTTTGGCTCAGGTCATGATCCCAGGGTCCTGGGATCGAGCCCTGCATCAGGCACCCTGCTCCACGGGAAGCTTGCTTCTCCCTCTCCCACTCCTCCTGCTTGTGTTCCGTCTCTCGCTCTCTCTCTGTCAAATAAATAAAATCTTTAAAAAAAAAATTCATTCAGGAACACAGATACAATTCTATGACGTATAAGAAAGCAGCAAGAGGAGATTTAATACAGAGAATTAAAAGATAACAAAACGACAGGAGGGGCCTAGGGAGCAAAGCTCAGGAAAAGCTGCTATGAGCTTTAAGACATCAGGGAGTGCAGAGATGATAGCAAATTGCCACCACTGATTTCAGTTTCCTGGAACAGCAAAATAAGTGGTTCAGAAGGAGTTATTCAAACACTTCCTCCAAGAAAACCTTACTTGTATTGACTGCTAAAGTCTATGGATCTTTATTTTCCTGCCTGAACAACATTGACTATGGATCAATTGCCACATATCAGAATAAAAAGCATTCTGTTAGTTGCTCCAGTAAAGAAACCACATATCGTACCTAAGCTGATAATGGAGTCATCAGTTGATATTCCCTGTCATTTTCCAAGTCATATTTAAATATGCCAGATAGGTGAGTTAAATGAAGACCTACCATGAAGATCTACCATGAAAGACATCTTTTAAGTCTTTCATGGAGGCACTAAATTCTGTCATTCTTCCAGGGATGTAGTACTAGTTTCAGTTTTCCACTTTATTAAAATATAAATTAATGGTGTAGGGAAACCGGTTCTAGGAAACTCCACTTGGGGGCACCTGGGTGGCTCAGTCGTTAAGCGTCTGCCTTCGGCTCAGGTCATGATCCCAGGGTCCTGGGATCGAGCCCCGCATCGGGCTCCCTGCTCAGCGGGAAGCCTGCTTCTCCCTCCCCCACCCCCCCTGCTTGTGTTCCCTCTCTCACTGTGTCTCTCTCTGTCAAATAAATAAAATCTTTAAAAAAAAAAAAAAAAAAAAGGAAACTCCACTTGGTCCTTCCTAACATAATAGGTGTTGGTTCAAGGGAAAATTTAACTGAAGAAGGAATTTGTGAGTTTCCAAATAAGGAGAAAAATTCATGGGTA
Organism: Neomonachus schauinslandi; assembly: GCF_002201575.2. Taxonomy (NCBI): domain Eukaryota; kingdom Metazoa; phylum Chordata; class Mammalia; order Carnivora; family Phocidae; genus Neomonachus; species Neomonachus schauinslandi. Next base: position 98,653,374 of record NC_058404.1, read on the forward strand.
AATCCACAAACACTGAGTTCACTCTAACATAGACTCCATCCAAAACTCCAATTATCATCAGACTGTCACAAACCCTTCCCTGATTCATGGACCATAGTGATGTTTTACATCTCTAAAGATTTTCACTTCAAACACACCATTATATCTTCAAAATCCTGGATATTTTCTTTCCCTAGACCACAGTGACCTTCTTAAATGGCCATGGGAACATTAGGAACATTATAGGAGAAACAGGAAGATTTAGAGTACATGTACTTAGCAGTATCTCTAGTACTTCTTCAAGCAGATCCATCATCTACTTCTTTCAAGGGATATGGGACAGTAAATTTCCTCAAGCCTGGAATTGGGAGAGAATTCATGACTGTCCATTGTAGTGACTCAATCAGGTATATTCACCAAACAAGAGACTTCTTTTCTATTAACACAAATTAAGGAAGAAGTTAGTAGTATGCTCATCCGTTTCAGTTCCACAAACCCCATGATCAATTAGCCATGGCCAAATACTGCTGCTTGCCCAGCTTACTGACTTTAGCTCAGGCCCTGCTTCCCATTACACCTGGCCTACTTACTGGGTCATCAACGATGAAGTGCTGGCACACTGTCTCTGCCCTTCCAGAATCTCACCTTTCATGTAAATATCAGCATGCCATTATTCATGGCAACATTTCTCACCTTCATTCCCCCTTGCTGAGTATAGTCCCAGAAGTTTTTAAAAATGTCCCTTCACCCATGTTCTTAATGCTGTGGTTAAATGAATTGTCCTTTGGGCCCTCCCAAGGGAAATAGTTGGGTGAGGAATTCACCATCATTAATCTGTGTAAACATGCCTCTCTCTCTAATTCTTTGGATTCCTTGCTCTAAAAGATACCAAAGGATTTCTGGCATCTCACTTTTTTCTTTCATTTTTTTTTTTTTTTTACTTTTTTTTTTATTATGTTATATTAATCACCATCACTTTTTTCTAACAAAGGTCACTATGGTGTCCAGGATTTGGTTAACCAACTAAGTGAACTGTTATTGCCACTCCTAGATGCTTAGCTAACACAGAATTCTGAATGTATAACGCCAATGTCCCCATGTTGATAAACATGGCTCAGTCTAACTCGGTCTAATAATATATTCGCTCCTCCTATTCTCACACCTTTAGAATCCATTCTTATTTATGTTTTCTAGATTTCTGCTGATATACATTTGAAAAATTTTACAATTCTTTTGATATATAAGTTACCTTGACCTAGGTAGGATCTCACTCACTTCACTGGTTTCTAAGTCTGCAAATAAAAATGTTCATACATGTGGGATTTACAAAGAATGGATATCCCCTTATAAGGTAATTGTATTAAGTAAAGACATTGGAAGTATTTGAACAGTGGGAGGATAACCTTAGATGGGGGAAGGTGGTGACTCTAACTGCAAATGAATTTGAAGTTTTAAGGTACTCAGATTCATTGGCATTCACCCAAATCTGCTGCACTCCAATTCACAGGTCCCTAAATGAGACCTAAAGTTTCATATAAGTTTACCAATAATATTGTGAATGAACTTGTGCTATAATTCAACAGTTCACAGTTGATACTGATTGTTCCCCAAAGAGGTATGTGGGAAGAACCAGGGGACATCAATCATAGAATCACATTAGTTCTCTGAACCATGTCTTGGTCTAAGAATGTAGGCTGAACTTGTTATTTTCATTCTGTTGCCCTCCAGGATATTCAGAAGCAGTCCGTCCTCCCCAGTTTTTTATACTCATCTTTTCATGATACCATTTTATAGTAATAACTACTTTATCATCCCAAACCTGCTTCTGATAGAAATTTCATTCCATGTAACTATAGGACATAATTTACCTAATTAATTTGCTACTGCATACCATGGAAAAAGTTTCCCTTATTTCCACCAGTGAAGAAATATACTGCCTTCATATCTAACCAGAACAAGTAATCAGTTAACTGTCTCTGAGGGTCTATCTCCTCACTGATTGAAAAGTCAGGGTTTGACCCAAACATAGGAACTACTCTGATATTATAAACAAGAGGACATTCAACATATGGAATGAGAATTTTAGAAATTATTTAATGGCTGGGGACCAAAAGATCAGGGGAAATCACTTTTAGCTTTAGGAAATCACTAAGTACGAGGCATCATGAAAACTGCTTGCATTTATCTCAGCTGCCTCTGGCAACAAAGTGAGTAATTCCTAAAGAATGCGAGGAAGGTTCTGATCAAACTTTACATATGCCACACGTATCCTTATCACTGCCATTGAAATAATTGGTTTTCCATCTATACGATCACTCAAATTCCAGATAAATGCTTCTCATTGGCAAAATCTATATTGGAACTCTCCTAAAATATCCTGGGAAATAAATTTCTAATTTTTCTAGGCTCTGATTTCCATATTGGGGGTGGGGAGAAATTAGTGAAAATGAATGCTGGTTAAAGAAAAGAAAAAAAAAAGAGAAGAAAAGAAAAAAGAGAAAGCAAAGTTTTGGATACCTATTAAGCATGGATGAGGTGATGATGGCTAGACAGCTGGATATATAGCTCTGGAAATCAGGAGAGAGGTCCAGTATAATAATCTACAATTTCAAGTACAGAGTATAGATACAATTTAAAGTCACAGTTGCTTTGGAATAAGAACCCTATGAAGTATGTATAGGTAGAGAACAGAGGAGGTTCACTGACTATGCCTTAGGCCATTCCAATATTACACATGAGGAAAAAAACAGCTATTTCACCCAAGAAACAGAGACCAATCAGGGATTGATGAGAGAGGAAGACTAAGAGAGCGTGGATCCCAAATTCAAGCAAATAACATGTTTCAAGAAGTAAGAAACCATTAATCACATTAAATGCCCCTGAGAGGTTGTATAAGACGCGGACTCTGAAATGACCATGGGTTTTAGAAAAATGGTTGTTATTTTACTCTGACAACAGTACTTTTGGTAGATTGGTGGCAGAATGGAGACCTTTTGTAAATTTAACATTGATTTTAAAAAGTGACCACTAATCATTATACAAGACACATATGTTAGGATTATATAATCAGTGGATACCTTCCTCTTGTCATAAAAACTAACTACTCAACAAACTAAACAACTAATCCTGTAAATCCATTATGGCTGTGACCAAATGCCTTAGAAATTAAATAACACTTTCGATAATCCAATTGGTGGATGATAGGATCTTGGACTTTCTTGGTTGATATTGAGTTAGAGAAAAGGGGGCAAATAAGAGATAGGGAGGTAAGGCACCTTAGTGAATAAATCTATTGACAAAGATAATACATAAATCATCCAATTCGTTCAGTGTGAGGCACAAAAATAAACTTTAAATAATTTCTCATGGTAGAATTAGTCCAGATTCCCATATTTTCAAGGTAGTAACTTCTAACTGAACAATATATCCTAAAGAAAATAGTATTTAGAGTCAAAAGTAAAGGAAAATAACTTCTGAGCCCTGCTATGTATTAGGCTTATGTGTGTTTAACCCTCCCAATCCTTCTTTGTCAAATAAGGTAACTGAGGCTTCCAGAGGTGATAATCTGTCCCCAGTCTAAGCAATGCTAGATCTGGGATTCAAACACAAACCCGAGCCAGCTCTTTCCACTTTGACTGCCCTTGGTTTTATGTTTCTCTTATTCTTAGGAAAGTGGTGTACACGTATATTATATAGGTAATAAAATATATTTATTTTTTATTTTTTATTTTTTTAAAGATTTTATTTATTTATTTGAGAGAGAGAGAATGAGAGAGAGAGAACACATGAGAGGGGATAGGGTCAGAGGACGAAGCAGACTCCCTGCCGAGCAGGGAGCCCGATGCGGGACTCGATCCCGGGACTCCAGGATGATGACCTGAGCCGAAGGCAGTCGCCTAACCAACTGAGCCACCCAGGCGCCCCAATAAAATATATTTATTATATTAAAATATATATGAGAAGAAACATCCTCCCCTACCAAATCCTAGACTTTATATTTATGATAGATAGGATTAAATGAGACAACTATGGAACAGTATTTTATAAACCACAGAACTATAGAACATTAGAGATACAACAGGATTTACAGATCATTTTTTTGACATTTTTAAAGTTATGACTTTGAATTAGATATACCACTTTTTCAAAGGGGGATTTATTTTTATCAAAGTCAGATATAAAACAAACAAAAACAAGAATACTAGAATTATGACCAGCTGGTGAATTTTAGGCAAATCCTTCACCTACCCAGGAAAAATTTTGAAGATATCCAACAACGTATTTTCAACAAAAAAGAGTCTCCCAGGTCTGTGAAGCATACAGAAAGATGAATAAAGCATCAGAAATGTAGAGCAAAAAGCTTGCAAGAGAGAAGGAGACTGAGTATTCTGGATAATGATACCAACAAAGACTCCAATGACATTCTGAACATTTACACATAATTTCATCAGTAAGCTAAAAAAGCAAAATGTCTGTACTCGTAACCTATTTAGAGAAAAAAAGCCTTATGCATTTTTTTAACAGAACTTTGGGAGGGAGTTCTTCTGAAAAATCAATAAGCTAAGCAATCTGAAATGTCAATTAAAAACTTACTTTATAATTAATTATACTGTGAAACCTATTGATCTGTAGCTAAACAACTAAAATTTATAGATAAGGTAATATCACTACCTAAATTTTAGTAGATTTTTTTATTCTCAAAAATAATTACACAAAATTTCAGGTGTATTATTTCAAATCAGAAACAGAAGATAAAATGATGATCTGAGTTCTATCATCTCAGAAATTTTAAACAGCATGAATTAAATGTCAGCTACTTAAATGTTGGCATGAAATCAAAAACTGTTTCATTTCTTGTTTTTCTACTAAAATCAATATGGTTTTTGTTCAGAATATATTAAGTATGTCAAATACAAGAATATTTATGTAAAAAGACTACATACATTTAAAGTCAGTATTTGATTTGCTTATACAGGTTTTCTTTGGCACTTTTTCACTTTTCCCCCCTACCTTATCTTAAATCTTATATCCATTTTTCTATTTGCATATTAAATGTTTAATCCAAAATAGAATGACAATAAATATGGGCCAGTGAGCTAATGTCATAAAGCCTGTTTGTGATTTTTAAACTTTAATATTATGCTCTGTGCCCAAGTGTCAATAGTTCCTTTATAAAATAGAAAGTTACGAAGAAATATCTTAGTTTTAAACCATATGTCTGCAATAAAACACTTGCATAATTAGAAACTTGGCAACATTTCAGTGAAGTTAAAACTAGACATAATCAGGATCAAAGCAATTAAATTATAATAAAGAGTATGGGACCCATCTGTACTTAAGATAGATGATAGAAGTACATTAGAAATATTGACAATAGATTTCACATGAGATGGGAAAATAATGACTTCCCTATTGTCCTTTTCTTAGACATTCACCACATTTGTTATTACCAAATTCTCCAGCTTTTTCTTGTTATATTTTTCCAATTGGCAGCATTAAAAGTTAAAGGCACTTTACTGAGACTGGGTTTAAAACAGTCATGACAAAGGATGCTTCCAGACTCTTCCAAGTAATATTTGCAGCAAGCCTTTTAGCAGAATTCACAGAAGTTTATTCACACTGCTTGAGTTGTATGGTCTAAGCAGTGGAAAAGAGAAATAAAAACAATCCACCAGAATGTGTTAAGAATTGAGAGAATCAAACTGTTTAAACAATCCAGAATATTTAAAGAATTAGAGAAAAGCAAATTTGATTTGTAACCTCCTCACTAAGGCAAGTACAAAATATGAACGTATTTATGGCCAAACTCGGAGGATTTTTTTCTTCTTTTTATGGTTTTATTGTGTTCATTTCTGTATGTGAACTGCCGCATAACATAAAACCAGAAAACACATCCTGAACCATTTGGGAGACATAGCATCCTTCACACATAAATCTTGGTGCCTCTTTATCTTGATGGCTAGTGTATGTATTTTGGTCATAACAATAATTTGTGTCAAGCTTAACTATTTTAATTCCTCTCAGAGTCCTTAATGGCCATTAAAGTAGTAAATGCTGTGGGGCATTATAATAGCTTTTAGTTCTAGAGATACCAGTTACTTGGCATGATTAGAGGTGAGCAAGTTTCAGCTATAAAATTATTTGCATCTCTTAAACAACCTTTCCTAATTGCAAGCAAATAAAGGAAACAATAAAAACTTTTAAAAAAATTATAGGGCCAAAGGAATTAAAAAGAGCATATAGTAAAAGACAAATAGCTACCATTATAATTTTAAACTGTTTTTTAAAACAGTTTAAAACTACATTACTATAAATGTAGTTATTAAGCAAAATTATAGGTATTTTCATATCTATAACATGTAATATCAAATAAATTCACATATATTATATATCAATATAATAAATCCCAAGTGGGAGTAGAAGAGCTAACTTAGAGTAGTGATATTAAAGAAAGAAGAGATATTATTTCTAAACAAGGGCGTCTTATTTGAGGATTCATGGCCACCTCCAGACCTAATTCTTTTAACTCAACTAAATTCTTTTCAACTTTTCTCATCAGAGAAGATGAGGAAATTTGACCACAGCTTGATGACATTTTAGTCAGGAAAAAAAATTGAAAAATTGGGTGCCTGTGTGGCTCGGTGGGTTAAGCGTCTGCCTTCGGCTCAGGTCATGATCCCAGGGTCCTGGGATCGAGCCCCACATCGGGCTCCCTGCTCGGCGGGGAGTCTGCTTCTCCCTCTCGCACTCCCCCTGCTTGTGTTCCCCCTCTCTCTGTGTCTCTCTCTGTCAAATAAATAAATCTTTAAAAAAAAAAATTTGAAAAATTAATAAACTTCCAGTGAGGTACCTAAATTTTATATCTGCAGGGTTTTTCCCCACTAGCAAATACAAAATTAACTGCAGAAAAGTCTGTTTTCCACAGATTAGCTTTTTTTATTTTCTTTTAATTTTCCTAATTGCTGGGCTTTGACATGACAGTGAAAATAAACTTGTTGCCCATCTTTACTTTGGCACTGAAAGGCAACTCACATTGAATTAGTAGTAATTTCCTAGTGAATTTGGTTTTTTATTCTTATTTTTTTTACAAGGGGGAGGGCAGAGGAAGAGGGAGAGAGAGAATCCTAAGCAGCCTCTGTGCTCAGCAAGAGCCCAACGTGGGGCTCAATCTCACGACACTGAGATCATGACCTGAGCTGAAATCAAGAGTTGGATGCTTAACCAACTGAGCCACCCAGGTGCCCCTCCTAATGAATTTTTAAGTTGGACTATATTTTTAAAGGACAATTTGTGCTTTATAAGAGGTATGTGTAAACTGGAACTTTCTGCTATGGTTAGGACTGTTTCAACGTAAATCTCTCTTCAACTGGCTAACATAGCATTTATAATTAAATATGCTTCTTCTAATCAGGTACACTCTGGCTTCTAGTCATTCTCCCAACTTTGCATATATTTCCTATGCCAATAGTATCATTGAATATAAAATTCTTAATTTTCTATGAGCAGCTATGATATTAAATACTTTTTTTTTTTCCCACTAGAAAACATAGACATCAGTTTAAGTCAGAGTGATGCACTAGAACTTTGTGGGACTTGGTAGCCACAGACCTGAGTTTCAGCCCTTACTCATCTACTCAAACTGTTGTGTTACTTAAACTGTCCAGTTTCAGTTTTCTGTAAAATGAGAATATGTATGATAATGTCCATCAAATAAAGTTCTCATGACGATTAGAGGTAATTTATTAGTTCTTAACGTATATGGTGTCTGCTGCTTAGTTGGCACCCATTAAATGGCAACAATATTATTTTTAAATGTTTTCCAAAGAAGAATGAATATCTGAAGATCTTCATATATCTGTTTATTTAATGCTGAAAAACATGACAGTTGAGTATAGTGTCTTTAGTATCAGTTTCTTATATTTTGCTACTCTTACCTATCCTTCTCCTAACTATAATTCCTTTAAATATTTTCTTTGGCCCCAACTATATATATGAGTTTGTAGAGGCTTGGGGCATCAGTTGTTGCAGGCTGGAAGTCACAGACGACAGAGATAGCAGGGAAGGGTCTCTGGTTTCTCACCACCTTGCAGAGTGCCATGCTTGCGCAGGCTCCAGAAAGGTTCCCTTGGGGTCTCTCCAGGAGAGGGATTCCCAATCTTCTGTGGCTTTCCCTTTTGTGAACAGGCAAAAGAATGGATTTGTGAGAGGGGTGATAAATATTTGGGGGTCAAGAGCCAAGAAGAATGGATTTGGGTGCCAATAGTTGAGAAGAATGCTGCCAGCTGCCCAGAAGTTGGAAAACTTGTGCTCTAGCCCCATAAGATTCTGAGAACAGGTGCAGTCCCTACAGCTGGGGGTACTCAGATAGACCATGGAGGACTTTCAGGGTGGTTGAGCAGACAGTGTTACTGGTCTCCGCAGCAGAGTGGGTGGTGATCATATGCTCTTAAAGTCTCTTAGTTTCCTTGTTCACTACTACTAGTCTTTCAGTCTAGTGAGAAGAAAATCCTACCATTCTTGAAAGTGTCCTGTGAACATACATCCTCCAATGACCTTGGAGGGACAAAAAATTACAAGAACCACTGGCCACAAAGCAATAGTACAAAATCAGATAAAAATGCCATGGTGTTCTGTATTAAGGTGAAATTCTCTATATGAGCAATATATTTTTATTAATGATATTTATTTATTTATTTATTTATTTGAGAGAGAGAGAGAGCATGAGCGTGTGAGTGGGAAGAGGGGCAGAGGGAGAGAATGTCAAGCAGACTCCCTGCTGAGCAAGGAGCCAGGTGCAGGCTGGATCTCAGGAACGATGAGATCATGACCTGAGCTGAAATCACAAGTTGGTCGCTTAACTGACTAAGCTACCCAGGTGCCCTGCTATATGATCGATATATTATAACAAACAAGATTGGGCAGTTGGAACAATGAGCAGTTTGCATTAGAAGGTTCTCTGTTTTCCTGGTAAAAAGCTGTCTCAACACAAAAGCTGCAAGACCTTGTGTGCAGCTCTACCTTGCTGAGTACTCTGTAGATAACATTTAAATGTCACAGGTGTCATTTGAGATTATATATGATAAATAAAATTTTTAAAGTGGTTTGTGAATTTTGAAGGGCTATAAAGTGTTAATAATTTTAATAGTACTTCTGAAGATCTTGAAAAAGAGACATAAACCCCGGTGTTTGAGTTAATATTTTCAAATCCTAGAAAAAGATAAATGTAATTAAAAACAAATAATAGTTATAGGAAATTTAGATTTGTCTCTGTTTTGCTTTTAGTTTTGCTTTTAGTTTTGCTTTTAGTTATTTCCAACAATATAAGTAGTAAATACTATTTTGTTTGCTCTCTTAGATCATTTCTATAATACTGACTGATATGTAGGTAAGTGAAAAACAGAACAAAACCCTCACAACCAAAAAATATTAACAGTGGCTTTTTCTGGTAGGAGAAGTTACAGGGATTTTATTTACTTCTTTTATATTTTAATACTTATGATTTTTCCGTAATTTCTATGTGTTATTTTTATAATAAAACATCTGTCTAAAATATGATATAAAATTATTTAACTAATAATAATTTTATATTCTGGGGTGCCTGGGTGGCTCAGTTGGTTAAGTGACTGCTTTCGGCTCAGGTCACGATCCTGGAGTCCCTGGATCGAGTCCCGCATTGGGCTCCCTGCTCGGCAGGGAGCCTGCTTCTCCCTCTGACCTTCCCCCCTCTCATGTGCTCTCTCTCTCTCTCATTCTCTCTGTCTCAAATAAATAAATAAAATCTTTAAAAAATAATAATAATAATAATTTTATATTCTTAAATATTCAAAATCCATACTGCCTACCTGATTTTTGTGCTGTTCATGGTTGTATGCTGAGATCATCATTCTTTTCCTCTGATTTCAAGAGATTTCATTATCTTACCATGTCAGTTTTCAAGTAAGTTATAAAATGTAACATTTAATTTTTTTTATTTTTTTTATTTTATTTTTTAAAGATTTTATTTGTTTGACAGAGAGAGACACAGCGAGAGAGGGAACATAAGCAGGGGGAGTGGGAGAGGGAGAAGCATGCTCTCCACTGAGCAGAGAGCCCGATGTGGGGCTCGATCTCAAGACCCTGAGATCATGACCTGAGCCGAAGGCAGACGCTTAACGACTGAGCCACCCAGGCGCCCCAAAATGTAACATTTTAAAAGTCATCATACAAATTATTAGTATCATCTGTTTTCTACCCTCAAGTATCTTAAGATTTAAGGAACACTTACAAATCCATTGCTCATTTACGTTATTACCAAAGATGCTCTTCTCTGCCAGAAATACAACTTCAGTCTTCCATCTTCTCATTTGATGATGGATTCAAGCATAAGATCAACCTTAATAACTGAGGCTTATCCATGTATACTATGAAAATAATGCTCTATTTTTTTTATGCTTTCTCATTTTTCCTGTAATAATGCTTTAACATTCCTGAGTCATCTTTCACTTGCTGTTCCTACTATTAGTTTTATAAAATGAACACGAAATTGAATGTTACTAAACATATTAGATGAATTTCTAAAGTTTTTTAATGAAATTATATATATATATGATATTTCTAACTGATATATTTTATTGAAAGCTCATTAGCTCAAGAATAATTTAAGAATATAAACTGTTACTTAAACAGACTTGCAGCTGGTATGAAGCAAATTTTGATAATTTTCATAACAGTTGAGATATGCTTTCACATTGATCTTCTGAGCCAGGATCGTTCTAATTTGATGGTTCTTCTGTAGCTGCTGCGTGTGTTTCTGAATTGGTTACAAACCTCTTAGAACTGGTTTCCACTGAACTGCTCTTTTGCATTGTGGCCTCTATTGAGACATTTTATTTATTTATTTATTTATTTATTTATTTATTTATTTATTATTTATTTTTTATTTATTTAAGATTTTATTTATTTATTTGACAGAAAGAGACACAGCGAGAGAGGGAACACGAGCAGAGGGAGTGGGAGAGGGAGAAGCAGGCTTCCCACTGAGCAGGGAGCCCGATGCGGGGCTCGATCCCAGGACCCTGGGATCATGACCTGAGCCGAAGGCAGACGCTTAATGACTGAGCCACCCAGACGCCCCAAGACATTTTAATACAAACATCAGCCTACAATTCATTATTGTATTAATTCTGGGGCTATAAATGAGGACTTATCCCAGCACATAACCCAAAATCCCTTTTATGAGAAGCCACATGAGATGCGTCTTTCATTATTTAATATCAAAGAAAAGCTGTTCATATTTTCACTGGTGTATTTCAATTTATGAACATAATGGAGAAGTTTAAGGTCTCAAGATTCTTTGAATACCCTCGCTGGTAGGAACCATGCAGTCAATCTATAATCCTCCTCCAACAACTGGACAGAGCCTGATTTTATCGAGTGTGTCTAATTATTGCATTCCTGGAATAATGCAATACATTATTAAAGTTTATTTCCATTCACCCTTATTTACAAATTCATTTAATTTTTTTATCTTGTTGTATTATACACTTCTCTGTAATTCACCTTATATTTCTTTTTAAAAAGAAATGTTATGAAATGAGTCACAAGGAGGCCAGTGCCTTTTTTTAATAAACAATTTACGTATAGCAACATGGTCATACTGGGTAAAGTTAGACAATCGGGAAGGCAATAGACTTCAAATAATGTATATTCATTCTAAAGTACATATTAATTTTTTCCCTTATAATTTCTACTTGTTCCTATTTTTAAAAATATGAAGCAGGGCGTCTGGGTGGCTCAGTTGGTTAGGCGACTGTCTTCGGCTCAGGTCATGATCCCGGAGTCCCAGGATCAAGTTCCGCATCGGGCTCCCTGTTCAGTGGGGAGTCTGCTTCTCCCTCTGACCCTACCCCCTCTTGGGCTCTCTCTCTCACTCTCTCTCTCTCTCAAATAAATAAAATCTTTAAAAAAATAAAATAAAATAAATAAAAAAGTAAAAATATGAAGCAATCACATGGGCTATGATGTTGTTCCAAATATTTTAAGCAAATACATGTACAAAGATCCATTCAATTATCTTGTTGGCTATTAAAGTGCTTTCTTAAATTTGCAATTTGTGATTATTTTATATTGATAGATGAGGGAAGGAGAGGAAGAGTGATCATATTTATGTACTTCAACAAAAGAAAGCAAAAGCTTTGCATTCTTGTCAGTAACTATTTATTATATAATTCCATTAATTTTTGGTATTGCACATACTGTACAGGCAATAAAGGTGGAAAAACAGATAAGGTTCTTGGCACTTAGCTCTATATACTAATGAGAAAGGAGTCTTTGATTTTGACTTTTACATAGAAACTTTGGTGAGGATGGACCAGTCATCAGTATGTTTCTTCTGTCCCTAGGAGAAAAGGAACCTGGTTATAGGTCCTTATGAACAACAACAAAAAGGAAGACCAGGAAAAGCTAATCCGTCTCAGGAGAGTTGCAACTATTTCACCAGAGGGCACCATGGGATCTTGAGAGAATCCTTGCTTCAGAAAATAGAACAAATGATTAGAAGGAGCAGATAGTCAGTGACTTGGTCTTCTTTGGTTACTTCCTCCTCTGTCCCTACTGAAGTAAGTGCTAGGAATGCTTAATATAATCTACCTGTGTGGCTAGGGTGTTTAGGGATAAATTATCTCCCTCTCCCCATCTTATTCTTTCACTAGCTCTGGGACTTTTGGAACATTGGATGAACTCTGCACAAAGATACCAGAACCATACTAGATGCTTCTATTGAATGTTTGGCCAACCATGGTATGTAATAGATTAGGAACTCTCCTAAAATGTAAGTCAAAGCTTTTCTTTTCCTTAGAAATTATCTATATAAACATTTATCATATACCATCATAGTGAATTGAACAGTGTCCCTCAAAAATTCATGTCTCCTAGGAACCTCAGAGTGTGACTTGATTTGGAAGTAGAGTCTTTTCATATTTAATTAAGGTAAGGATTGAGGAGAGATTATATTAGAGTTGAGTAGGCCCTACATCCAAAGAAAATGTCCTGATAAGATATAGAAAAGGACACAGAGATATAGGGAGGAAAACCATGGAAAGACTAAAGCAAAGATTAGATTTACAATAGCACAAGCCAAAGAAAGCCAGGAGCCACCAGGAACTAGAAGAAGCAAAGAAGGATTCTGCCCTAGAACCTTTATAGGGAAGTTGGGCCTTCTGACATTTGACTTTGGACTCTGGCCTCCAGACCTGTGGGAGAATAAGTTTCTGTTTTAAGCCACCCACTTTGTGGTAATTTGATATGGGATCCCTAGGAAATTAATATAGCCATCTACAGGCCACTTAGACAAATTATTTTAGGTGTGAAATGATCCAGAAAGGTCTTTGATGATAACATTTTAGTTTTAAGTAATTTTTGACCACTACAAACATTCAAAAAGTAAGATACTTATACATGCCTGTTGTTCTTATCATCTTGTTATGATTTTTCATTTTATAGTTGAAACATCTTTTGGGCAAACAGGCCCTGGCTTGTGTAATATCTCTGGAGTCCTCATGTCCACAAGAAAACCAATTAAAACTTTTAAAGCGCAACAATTTCATCTGAATAATGAAGGGTTGAATGATGGGTGCAAATAAAACCAGAAATGACAATTGGTGTAGACTTAGAGTTTATTTATTAGGACAACTTTTAGGTATAGGGCTCACGGAATGCTCAGTCCCCTGGACTCTATCCAACACTTGGAGAGGGGTCTTTGATCTCCACATGCAGAAAGCAAACGAGTTGTGTTTCAGGAGAGGGACCCAGAGCCTCTGGTACCTTCATAGTAAAAAAGGAGTTGGGAGTTGACAGGGACCTCCTAATTGATTTAGAAGACTTGCATTTGCAACTGGGTTCCAGCCTTGTTGGCGTAGGAAACACCCACTCATGGAACTCCACTCTCTAGGGCACCGTGCTGACCAATATACGTTTCAGTTGGAAGCCTTGAAGGCCCCTGTTGAACTGGCAAGCCTATTAGAGAATGTTAATACAGGATTTACATAAAGGTAGATAGAGACTTTTACCCTGAATTTAGTAGGTACCCTTAAAATGACGTCTACTGTTAAATTTTGAGGGGTAATATAAACAAATGTCATCAATACTTAAATTGACGTCCTGTTAAAAATTAAACCAACATGCCAGTATACCTGAACTTCTTGTTCTTTCTATTATGTATGACACTTCATATTAATATATTACCATGGATAAAACATCTGAAGAAATTTGACTCTTTACATTATTTGGCATGACTTTATGTTTTACAGCTTTTCTTAAACCAATAGACCCCTACTATTACCTATGTCCTATTTCATTCAACTCAAAATGAGCTTTAAGTAACACTTTAGCTCTATTTATCGATGTAAAAAAAATTGTAACATTCTGAAGCTCACATAAATAAATGTCAAAATATTAAAAAGACTTCAGTATTACTGTAGATCTGGGGATTCATATTTCATGATACTTGTATGTTATTTTTTGATTTAATGATTTTTAATATTGTTTAATGATTTTTGGTTTTTTTGCTTTTCCAAGATATTAGGCTGGAAAGGACTGAAAAGCACTGGAATGTAAATAATAGGAAATAAGGAAACACTAACTTTAGAATTTTTATAGACTTAAATCATAATTTATCCTTTTAGTTCTATGACCTCCCCTGGATGGCTCAATGACTTCATTTTCCTAAGTCTGAAATGATAGCTTCTTTGTAAGCTTAGAACTCCCTATCATTCCTTTCTTTCCTAAGATACTTTTGTGTAGTAGTATCATTCTTTATAATGGAAACCTGCAACTATGTTGCCAGGCAACATTGTAATAGAGACTTCCAGCCAACACTGGATCTCATTTCAGTTTTCCCAGTTGAAAGCTTTCGACCATTGACATTCTGATTCAAAATTAATTTCAGGGTGCCTGGGTGGTGCAGTTAGTTGAGAACCTGGCTTTGGTTTCGGCTTAGGTCACGATCTCAGAGTTGTGAGATCGAGCCCCACCTCGGGCTCCATCCTCAGTGTGGAGTTGGCATGAGATTCTCTCTCCCTCTCCCTCTGCCTCTCCTGCTCATTCTTTCTCTCTTTCTCTCTCATAAATAAATAAGTCCTCAAATTAATGTTATCTAAGTGGGCATTTGGGACAGAACATGGTAAGATCATTAAAGCAGTTTTGCTCAAAGTGAAGACAAAGTAAAATGGGTAAGCCTATTTTAAAAGTCCATCAGAATATACTAAGAAAGAAGAGGCTGGTCATCCTATATAAGTATTGCTTTAATTAGGAACTTCTAGTCACAAAACATAGGGAGAAAGTATTGAAATTAGAAAAGTAATTTCTATATTCAGTTCACATTTTTGCCTCTGTTTTATTTAGTAGTCACTGTCTTGAAACCATAAAATTCAGTAATTTAGGGGGGTTAGTAGTCCATAATATATGGACTATTTTGAAAGTGGAAAGCTCCCTTTCTGTGGTAAGCTGAATAAGCCCCCACACCCAAAGCTATCCACTTCCTATCCCTGGAACCTGTAATGGTTACCTTACATAGGAAAGGAGCTTTGAAGGTGTGTTTAAATTAAGTATTTTTAGAGAGTAGATGAGATTATCCAGGTGGGCCCAATATAATCACAGACATCCTTATAAAAGGTCAGCAAGAAGGTCAGAGAAAGTGATGTGATGCCAGAAGCTGGAGGAGAAGAGATGGATGCTAGGCCACTACCTGAGGAGTGGAGGCTGCCTCTAGAAGCTGGAAAAGTAAGGCAATGGATTCTCCTCTACAACTGTCAGAAGGAACTAGCCCTGTTGACAACTCAGACATTTTCACTATTCAGAATTCTAAATTTCGGACTATAAGAGAATGAATTAGAGTTGTTTGAAGCCACATAGTTTGTGGTAATTTGTTATGGCAGCAATAGAAAACCAATGCATATTTCTTTGGTTCCCTACTACTTCGAAACCCTAGCAGTTGGTGCCCATGTATTCATGCTTCCTTCCTCAAAAGCGAGTGGCCCTCCCTCCTCCAAGGCTCTGAGAAGGCAGAGACTTTTCTTCTACAGTTCTGATGAACCCGGCTTAGTGGTGGGCAGAAAATAGCCAATCTATTACCAGATTATCTATATTCATATTATAATTAATAAGTAAACAAGTATTAAAACTACCGACGTTTTAACTGAAGTCATAATATCATTACACTTAAACATACAAAAGAAGCTTAAAAATTATCTCATTCTTTTTCAACAATAATCCCCTCCATTGGCGTAGCACAAAATTTCCAAGTTTTCAGAGGCGCAGGGTCTCATTTGCTCGTCACAACTTTGTTAGGTAGGCTGTTTAGACACCAGTACCCCCACAGAACAATGCTACACAAACTAAAGGTAAGTCAACGGCCCTACGCTACAAACCAATCAAACAAGAGCCCAAATCCAAGACTTTCAATTAAAAATCTACTCCTCTTCTCATAATCTGAATAAAAATGTACTTTGTTTCTCTCACTGAGCTGGATATATTTAACTCATCTCTTCTTTTTTTTATTCTCCAGTTTACATAGAGAACATTTTATCAAAAGAATTGGCCTCCCATAATCATATGGCAAATTACTTATGAGAATCAAAACATCAACCAGATTTTATGAGTTAACAAAAACTGAGGTAAAATTGGATCAACCATCACATAAAATGAAACTTGCATGCTGGTCTTGGGTTGTTGTCAAAGATAAGGTATCCCTCAGCAAGACTATTCAATAATGTAAGATGTCACCTTGCAGGTGATGTAAACAATGTACTATATAGTGGCACAAGGTCTCCAAGGTGATGAAATAGAATTTGTCACCCATAAGTCCAGGAAGAGATGGGGAGTCTTAGTGAATAAGCCAAGAAATACTAGATGGTTTTAAAAAATGCATACCATAAGCACTAATCCTGCTGTGATACACAAAATTGATGGGCGAGTAGTTTCAGTAGCAAGAGACCATCCGTATTCATGTACACATCCTTATATTTATAATATCTTTATAATATACTAATTCACTACTGGACTCTAAGATTCATAGAGGATGCGGAGAATCAATATTGTAAGCAAAAAGAAATGTCAGGACAGCCAATCATGGAAGGGAAAGTGCAGGGTCATTTCAGAAAATGAGTAATTCAGTTTAATTTATAGGAAAGATAAGTAAAAGGGAACAGTAAAAAAATAAGATTGTAAAATTAGGTTGGGAGAAGCTTTGAATGCCAGGCTAAGAATTTCATATATATATATAAAAATATATAATTTCATACATAATGGGGGGGGCAGTGGACATTTCTGTGTATAGGTCTGGCCAACAATCCTGAACATTGTTTTCTTTGTAAGGTAACAAGACATAACAAACATGTTTTTGTTACGTCAAAACATAAAACTTGTTCTTGATATAACAAGAACATGTTTTAGAAAGATTTTTCTGAATGGAATTTATATAGGATGACTTGGAAAGGAAAAAAATAGTGATGGGGAGGAAACTATAATAGGTCAGATGAGATAAAATAAGGGTATAATGTTATTTCTATTTCTTATGATATAATAAACAATAATAGCTAAAATGAATATAGCACTAACAATGTACCAAACACTTCTCTAAGCACTTACATGAGATAAGTCATTTAATCCTCAGAGCTCATTTATGAGTAGCTATGATTTTATAGAAGTTAATAGATTTAGGTGGCTGGGTGGCTCGTTAGGTTAAGAGTCTGCCTTCAGCTCAGGTCATGATCCCAGGGTCCTGGGATCGAGTCCTGCATGGGGTGGGGGGCGGGAAGTCCTTGCTCAGCAGGGAGCCTGCTTCTCCCTCTCCCTCCGCCTGCTTCTCCCCCTCCTTGTGCTCTCTCTCTCGCTATCTCACTCTCCCTGTCAAATAAACAAAAAAATTTTTTAAATTCTTAAAAAAAAAGAAGTTAATAGATTTGCCCAATGTCATACAACTAGTAATTGGTAAAGCTACCACTTTGAATAATAGTCTTTAGAAGTCATAACTCTATATAATACTGATATGTAATAAAGAATATACAATTTGGGGGCGCCTGGGTGGCTCAGTTGGTTAAGCGACTGCCTTCAGCTCAGGTCATGATCCTGGAGTCCCGGGATCGAGTCCCGCATCAGGCTCCCTGCTCGGCAGGGAGTCTGCTTCTCCCTCTGACCCTCCTCCCTCTCATGCGCTCTCTCTCTCATTCTCTCTCTCTCAAATAAATAAAATCAAAAAAAAAAGAATATACAATTTTGTAAATGCAAAAATAGTCTCTTTTGATAGCTATTTATCATGTCATTCCATTCTGTGTATGCATGTATATGTGTTATATTTTATTTATTTTTATTGTTGATCTGAATGCATCTAGGTTCATCTTAGAAAGAAGCAAAATATTTTAGAAAGAAACAATGTTCAGGATTGTTGGTCATTATTATTACTCTTTTATTTCTATTTCAGTGATATTTACTGAGCATTTACTTTGTGTCCAGCACTGTGCCCTTCTCTAAGAAACAGATACAGTTCTTGCTCTCATTGAGCATGAGTTATTGTAGGTTTTAAATTCTCTACGTGTCCCAGTACTGTTGGTCTTGCCATATTCTTTGTAGAGCAGTTGTTGTTATATCTGTCTGCATTTTCAAACTAGTATCCTTTTTAAAATTATATTTAAAATATTAACATACTATAGTATAGACAAGAGGTATTCGAAGTTATAAAATGCCAAGTCTTAACCACTTTCTTTCCTTTTTATTCAAGTATAATTAACATACAGTGTTATATTAGTTTCAAGTATACAATGTAATGATTCAACAAATTAGATATATTTCTCAGTGTTTATCACGATAAATGTACTCTTAATCCCCTTTATCTATTTCACCCATTCCCCAACCACCTCCCCTCTGGCAACCAGCAGCTTGTTTTCTGTATTTGCATCTGTTGTTTGATCTCTTTTATTGTTTATTCATTTGTCTTGTCTCTTAAATCCCACATATGAGTGTTTCAGTGGTTCTCCCAATCTTGGTGGGACTCCGCCATCTCTTGATCATCTCCACCACACAATAGAGTGGAATGATACTAATGCAGTGGATTCTGTGAGATACATATGAAAATCACAGATTGTATGCAGCTGCAAATTATGGACTGTTACTAACATTATTTATTCCTACCTACTGAAAAAAATCTAATTTTTAGCGATGAAAGGTAAAGCGTTCTTGTGTTAATGGTACTGATACTGGGATTGAACTCCTTAATGCTGTGACATTCAACTTTTATTTGATGATTAATTGCTTAATTATATGCATATTTTTTGGTCACAACTGGCATACATTTAGGGACATTGAATGTATATGATTTATTGAACATTTTTTGTATACATCAACATTTTCACACCCTACTCAGTATATTTACCTTACTTTTAAAGTTTTTCTTAATTGAATATCCCTTCTTATATCACTGTGAAGGTTATTTTTCACTTATGGATTCTTCATGTTCATTCTTTCAACTTGGGCACATAGAAAGCACTTTATGAAAAAGATTACAAAAAATATAAATGACAAATGCTTCAAAAATGTTTGAAGAACCATATAAACATATGAGGCTCCATTATCATATATCCAAATACTGAGGTTTCATTTCTTCCCTATACATTTTAAATATATCACATTGCTAGACCATGCAAATTCATTAACAATAGTCTTAGAGTTTAAAAATAAGGGTGAAAATTACTCTTGTCAGGGGCTAGGCAGTGCTTGAGCTTTAGTATATGAATGAATTTTCCTAATAACTTTATAAGCTCCCTGGAACTACTCAATTATAAAAGAAACCATGGTTAGTTTGTCTTCCAGAATTGCTTCTTTTATAATAGAAAGACGTAAATAATTTTCCCTCATTGTCTTTCTTTACAGAGTCTTGATTTTCATTTGGCTAGTGCACCATTTAACAATCTTAATTGGATCATCCTTTTATTCACCTAAAAATAGCTATTGAAACATTATACACAATCATTATGTACTGGACCAAGCAAGTCATTTGTGAAAGAACAAATCCTTCTATAAGCAATGTCATGTAGTCTAGTACGCATTGGGAACAAATGACTAGTGGTGAGTAGCAAGTCCATAGAGAAAACTACACTTTTTTTTTTTTTTTTGGTAAGTTTAGAAAGGGGAGAGAAAAGAATTTTAGGTGTCTGGTACATTAATCAATCAAGAAAATACTGAAATATATATTTTGTTTTGAAGATAACTTTTATCCTGTGAATATTGCACATCACTTCTTTATATGAGAGAAAATAAATTACCTTCACTCAACTCATTACTACTGACAGCGTATTATATGAGAAGACATCAGAACATGAAACAGCAAATGTTTTCTATCTCAAAGCAGTTTTCAAAGATGGGAGGAAATTACATTTTGTTCACTTCATATTCCCATTTCTAATCACTAATTTTTGCAATCAGCTATGAGTGTGATGAAATGTGGAACTGGGAAATTTCATTTTCCAGAAATCTGCTCATAAAAAGCATGCAAAAGATATCCATTAACCTCTCTTCAGAAGTAAGGGAAGAAAACTAACTTCCATCTGAGTGGCAGTTGCATAAGCTCAAGAAGCATAGATGCAAAGGGTTCTTTGACTGATGAGCTATATAAGGGGGCAGGTATGTTATTTAGAAAATTTTCCAAAAGGGCAAGAAATGAGTCACATTAGAAACTCTCAAAGTTTGGTTTAGGTTACCTCAAAAGGTTAACAGTTATAATGAATAATAAGTACCTGGATTTATTTGATCCTATCCTACACAATGAGTTTCCCATTGAGCTACATACCTTGTCTTATCTACTCTTCATTTCTTCAGGACTCTAGAGGGATGTCGAGTCCTCCACAATGGTCCTCATTCTTTCACCTTCTCAGATGATGTTCGATATTTTCCTCTTTGATCTCTCCTGGCATCTTGTTCTTAATTCTGTTATTGTCCTTACCATAATACTATGTTTATTTTCTTATGACTCAGTATTAAATTCCAAAATATAAATTTCTCCAGACATGGATACAGTCTTCTATTCATTTATCACCCTGTCTAGTGTAGTATATTATTTGAGGTTTTCCCAAAAGTGAACTCTGATTCAAGGATTCAAATGCAAGGAGTTTATTTGGGAAGGGCAGAGAACCCTGGCATGAAAATGGGGCAAGCAATACAGAACAGAGAAAATTATTAAGTGGTGAACTATTAAGTATATTAAATGTCAGGGGAAACTTGAGAAAATGGTCCAAAACCTAGTCCTCAGATTTATCCTTCCTGAGGACAGAGGGAGTTGGGTAACTGAATACCAACTACTGAGAGGAATTGATTGAGGGCTATTCATTCCTTGGCACTTCCAGACTGCTGCTTTACAATCACGAGCACCACAGCTTTCTGGAGTTTAAAGAAAAAAAAAACCGTTGGGCACATGCCTATAGATATTGACACTTGGAAGTCTACCTGAACGCATCAAGAGTATCAAGGGATGTGAAATACGTAGCGGATGTTAACGTCTGCATTTTGTACTGTTCTGATTTACTCATGCCTCGTGTTAAATTTCCTTCCTCTCATTCCTGCTTCTTTAGTATGGTTGCCAGTCACAATTTCTAGGGAGGAGAGAGACATCATAAAGGAGGGTTAGTGGAACAAATTACAGTTTTCACTACTGTAATTAATATACATCATTTTTCCCCTCTTCTACCCATTCTAGATTCCCCTCACTCTCGGCCAGCACTTCTGTTTTGGAACGTTTGACTGATGGCATAATGCAGACCTCATTCTTGATGAATTGGGGCCCCTTGCTATCATGTCCTTGGCAGACTAAAGTGGCTGCAGGTGCCCATTTACCATTACTACTAGACATAGAATCACAAAAGGGCTGTTCAAGTGAGTCTCCTTCTCCACATTATAGAGCAGCAGTCTTAGCACCCCATAATAATCAGGATCAATTTTCTATTCTGGCATAAGAACGACTTTTTGCCTACTAATCTACCGGCCAATCGGGTGTAGCCATAACTTTCATGCTGGTGTGCTAAATTTAGTGGTGCTACCAACCTTTCTTAGACAATTCATCTTCTTCATTCTGGAAACTGTTAATGATTTATCTTCTACCCCGTGAGACATATGGTTTTACGAGGGCATCCAGTGCACATGCCAACTTTCTTTAGGTAAAATTAATATGGTGCCCTCAATGTAGTAGATCAGTGTGATGTAATGTATAATGTCCTGATGATCAAGGTCCTGTCTGACTTTCTTGTGATGAAGAGAGTCAACCTCATCCAATGACAAAACTGAACCTATACTGCTATTTATTCCAAGTGAATGTGAATGATTCTGATTCTCCGTGACAGGGATTAAAGGAATGTATTAGCTAAATCAGTAGCTAGATACCAAGTCCTAGAATTTATGTAAAATCTTACATACCACCTGCAACACAATAGCTGTGATTAGGACTACCACTTGAATAATTTATGGTAGTCTGTCATTGCTGTAATCCATGTGGCTTTTTTAGGGACCAGACTAGTAAACAGGGATATAAGTGGTGCCCCTGGATCCTTTAAGTTATTGAGAGTAGCACTAATATTTACCATTTTATCCAGAGTAGAGCATTAGTTCTGATTTACTTATATCAGTCAGGGAAAAGAGTGTAGTGTGAGGGCTTCCTCTTGACCTTTCCTATCATTATGGCTTTTACCCCAGACGACAAGAAACCAATGTGTGAATCAAGACAACAACAAATTATCTCCATCCAGGAGAAGTAGGCCTGGAAAATAATTGGGTGCATTGTGAGATGGGCTTTAGTTAGGATCCCAGTTATCACCTGGCCTTTAAATGTCCCAATCTAACAGTAGGGTCTTGACGGCATTTGAATCTTCAAGTATCATTGTCATTTTACATTCTGTATTCAAATATCCTAAAAATTTTTGTAGACCCATTTTCCCATTGTACAAATATTTTAGTAAGTGACTAAAGGTAACTTTGGGGAATATGGAGGAAAATCATTACTCAATATATTTTGCTGCTTTGGGTTCTTTTGCAAAATGACCCAGCCTCCACCTTGAACAATGAGCTCTGGGTCATAGAATTGCCTCATATGTAGAAACTAGATGAGACATCATGGTTTTCCATTGTGGCCACTGATGTCACTCTTTAGTTCTCTCATTCTTGATCTTTTCTGGTCACATAGGTCAAGGAAGGCACTTGTCATCTTTTTCTCTATCTCACCTCTTGGAATATCATGGTATGTTAGATATAACTATAGATTATTGCAAGTCAGGTCCCCTTAGATGACATCTACTTTGCTTCTGACAATTAAATGTTTCTACATGATCCTTATTATCTCAGAATTGTATTATCTCCTTTGACCCTAGAGAGCTCAATACCATAGAGATTTACCCTACCGTCAATCTTGATTTACAAAGAACAACCAACAGTGAGCTTCTTAATGATGCTAGTTCCCTTCCCACCATTGTTACTGTTATAACAAAGTAGATGTTTCTGGGGTCTATTAGGGAATATAGACAGCTGTTATATCATTGGATCTTTGGGAATAAGCACTTTCACTCTTCTCCTCTTGTACTTTCCTCAATATTCTATCAAGGCACCCTAGTCAAGCATCCTTATGATCTATACCCAGGAAACTTCTAATGTTTCTTGGCAGTAGATATATTAGTTATGTCTTGCAGGTCTATTAGTGATAAACATTTATCTTCTAAAGCAGAAGAAATACTTCGCTTGGGCTATGCTGAAATATGATCCTAGTTTTTTGCCTAGAATGTGCAAGGGAAGATGGGGTCAAATCTCAGAGAACAATTATTATTTTTTGAGGCATCTGCCTCATGTAAGTCCTCTGCATGGTCCTCAGACAAGGACAATTTTCTATCCTTGAGCAAGGGGCAGTAAACCACTTCTACAGTCCCAGGGCATTCATGAAATGTGGAGGTTCAAGGTTGCTTAGTACATTCACACAGATGTTGTCATTTAAATTTCAAGGTCCCAATACTTCTGCATCATAATCCTTACTCTATAACAAAGGCCTCCAGTGACTGAAAGGGAGAAAAAAGGGCAAAACAAAAATTGCAATTTGCTTCATTCACAATCTTATCCTGGGCCTTGTTTTTAGCCAGCTACAGGAGGTGAGAGTCTTTGGCTCCACATAAAAACTTCTGACTCTTCTATTGTGGTCTGAATTGGTGGTTGGCAAAACTAAACCTGTCCTTTCCTTTCTTTCTTGCATCATTGGCATTTAATGAGAACCAACCAACTCCATATTTCTTGAAATTGCCACTATTATCATATAAGCCAAATGTTGAAAAATTACATGATCAATGCATCCCCCTTTATCTCTATCCTATCCCAATTCAGTACAGGTGAGACTTAATAATTGTAACACTATCGCGTTCCAGGGGTTATGCTTCCTCTACCAGAACAAGCAATGGGTTCTTGGGACCACTTCTGATAAACTGTCTTAGTGTGGGTTTTTTAAAAGCAGATCCAAAGACAAGAATTTGAATGTAAGTAATTACTTGGAAGAGCAGGAAACATGGTTTTAGAAGTGGGGGACATAATACAGGAAGGGAAATCTGTCAATAAATGGTGAGCTATTAAATGTGCTTCAGAGCTATTTAATATGAATCTAGAGCATAGTGCAATTCTGAAGAAAGATGAATAACATATCTAAAAATTATTCTACCCAAAGAATAATGGAACTAGAGTATTTATATATCATCTCCTGACAATAATTCATTGACAGTTGCTGGTGGTAGTGATGATATTGGGTTCCATGATGAATATTACATCGTTTAATAGTTTCAATTAAAAAAAAAAAAAACCCAAAACTCTTGGGCCCAAAGATGAACATGTTGACATTTGGAACTTAATGAATTTAAAGAAAGTAATGAGTAGCCATAAAGAACATCTACTACACATTGTATGTAGGATATATTAAGTGTAGAAAAATATATGATGAGTATTAATCATAGGAAGCATAATCATAGACCATAGGAAGCTGGGCTCTTAGGAAGTTAATTTTCATATGAAAATAATTGAACTTTCAAAAGACGCTGTATTTAAATGTGAGCTTTTATGAAAGCACAAGTTTACTGTTGAGTACAGGCAAAATGTAATGCAAAAATATAGCTTCCAGAACGATAGGATGGGTTTTGACACATGGAGTCAAAGTCATTCTACATATGAGAATTTGCATGATTTATTATCTCTAATAGTGATTTTATCTGTCTCAATCTTGACAAAGTATTAAAACTCTTTGAGTGTCAGGGAACTTATTTGAAAGCAGGAGTTTATTGCAGCTCATGTTATGGCTGCAAGTGACAGACTCAAACAATAAATAGCATATTTACCATCTCTCATAACATGAAGTCTGGAGGCGAGAGAACCTCAAGAGTTGATAAATGCAGCAACTTAGAGTTAATGTGCCACATTTCTCTGTCTTCTTGCTCAGCCATTCTCAGCCTGGATGTAACGTAGCCTGTATGTTGGTTTGGCTCCTCCTCACAGTTCAAGGGGCTCATGTGCAAAGGAAAATATCCAAACAAAGAATATATCTGCTTTGTGTCCACTTTTTTTACTCTGAAGAAAATCCCAAATATCCTGTAGCAAACATTTCCTCACTTTCCATTGCCAGGATTCTATATATGCTCACGTCTACACTAATCACATGGCAGTTGGGAGACAATTCTCCATGGTGGTCTCATGTTTCTGCACGTATTGCAAGCAGATGTACTGAGTGCTCTCTGTTCTGGACCATCTTTTGAAGGATGTTTGCATAATGAAAAAGCCTTGAAAGATAGAAATAGTGTGTCCTTCTGGAGCAGAGAGTAAGTTTACTTATACTCTTGGCAAACAAAGATAGTATCTTCTTTGGGATTAAAGACAGGTCTGCTTATCGAACATGTTAAAAGACTGCGGTTCCTTAAGTTTCAGTTTCCTCCTCTGTGTTGTGCTCACTGTGTGCGCAGGGGTGAGCTGGCCCTTTTTGCCTCACTCTGTGGGGATCAGGGCTCAGAGAACTGGTGCAAAAGCTGCTGCTCTTCTGGCTACTGATAATGTGGTGGGTTTTAAACTGTGCTTCATCTGACTCAGAAGGAACATGTCTTCTACCAGAAACTGTGCAACTGTAGTGGGCTAACTTTTTAGCTAGCAAGTTGGATAGAAGCTCAGACCTGCACAATTTATGAGACAAAAGGAATAAAAAGCTCAAATACCTAAAAGCTTACACCCTGAATCTGGGAATATTTTAAGCCATTTCACTTAAAAGTAGAGCAAAGAAAATTAGAATTCTATTTATAAAGTATGTATCTGGAGATGGCTATTGGATGAATAGCAACAAAAACAACAACTACAACACACATACACATATACACAAACTACTTTCCACAAGGCTAATAAACACCTTGTAAAATCATTTGGATTAATAGATGTGTATTTAATAACTCTAGCCATTTGATAGATATTTAATAAGTGCATACATCCTTTTATAAAAATGGATTATGGCATGATTACTGCTTTTCAAAAATAATTTATGAATATATAAAGTAATATATAAATATTTTAAAAGTTCAAATACAAAATATAAGTTAAATATCTTTTTGCTTCACAAGGGCTGAATAAATGCAAATTTTGTGAATCTCTCCTCTCTTTCAAAATCACATTGAAAGAGAGAAGAAACATAAAATTGAAAATAAATCTTTTGCAATATTAGGAAATGTAGAAGGTAGCCTTTAGCAGATAAAAGGAAGAAGAATTTCTGAGAAGGTAAATAAAAGTGAGAGTAGGTTATCCTGATAATCAATTCTAATGAAACCAAGATGCAAAATTGGTTTGAGAGTATTATTTTTAATTATATGAGAGTATATAGAATGGAAACTTCAGAACCGTTCTTATGCATAAATTAAAATTTGCCAAAAATAGTACTACTCTACAATCCATCAATTGCACTACTAGGTATTACCCAAAAGATACAAAAATACAGATTTGAAGGGATACATGCGCCCTGAGGTTTACAGCAGCATTATCAACAATAGCCAAACTATGGAAAGAGTCCAAATGTCCATCAACTGATGAATGGATAAAGATGTCAGTCAGAGATGTCAGCAAAATAAGTCAGTTGGAAAAAGACAAATACCATATGATTTTGTTCATAAATGGAATTTAAGAAACAGAACAGGTGAACATATGGGAGGAGTGGGAAAAAGAGAGACAAGGAAACAAACTGTAAGAGACTCTTAAGGATAGAGAACAAACTGAGGATTGACGGAGGGGGCTGGGTGGGAAATGGGCTAGATGGGTGATGGGTATTAAGGAAGGTACTTGTTTGACGAGCACTGGGTGTTGTATGTAAGTGATGAACCACTGAATTCTACTCCTGAAACCAATACTGTACTGTATGTTACTAACTAAAATCTAAATAAAAATTTTGAAAAAAAAATTTGCCATAAGATTTGTTTCAATAATTGGGACAAAAGAAATGTACATTTCCAATTCATACCTATGCATAACAATAAATATGGGTAAATAAATCTGGGTAAATATGAGATCTCACTAAAAAATATACTAAAAGCAAAGATACAAACAAAAACAAAAGAGACTTTGTTCTTTGCATGGTGAAAAACTTTCAAATGAAAAAATAAATCTATCTTTATAAACAGACTTTGGATGTGGAGGGCCTTTCTAAAAAGGAAGGGAAAAGAGCTCCAAGGAAAAAAGACTAGCAAATTTAGCTGAATAAAAAAGTCTTGTGCATGTCAAAATTCATCATGATCAAAGTCCAAATAAAGCCATAGTTTGAAAGAAATTTGAAACTCCTACAAATCAACATGAAAAAGACAAATAACTTAATAGATAAATTTGAAAAAGTTATGAAAAGGTAATTATAAAAGATGTTGAAACTGGAAAAATGATTAACTCTGTTGGCAATAAAAAGGATTTAAAAATGAGATATTTTGGAACTAATTATTTGGGCAAAAATACTCAAAATTGATAATATTGAGTGTTAGTAATGGAAAAAGATTTTTTTCATACAGTATTTTGTGGAAGAATGAATTGGTAGAATCCTTTTGTGGGCAATTTGACAGAATGGATAAATTGTGAAAATTTACCTCTGTGTTGCTGCAGTGATCCCATGTTAAGAATCTGTCCTAAAGGGGCGCCTGGGTGGCTCAGTTGGTTAAGCGGCTGCCTTCAGCTCAGGTCATGATCCCAGGGTCCTGGGATTGAGCCCCAGGTCAGGCTCCCTGCTCAGTGGAGAGCCTGCTTCTCCCTCTCCCTCTGCCTGCTGCTCTGCCTACTTGTGCTCTCTTTCTATTTCTCTGTCAAATAACTAAATAAAATCTTAAAAAAAAAAAAGAATCTGTCCTAAAGAACTTAGTATTCAGACATGCAAAAAATTTTTCTCTATTAGAATATTCCTTACAGATATGGTAATAATAGTTAACAAGTAGAAAATAAACTAAATATCCAATAAGAGGAGTGATTAATTAATAAATTTGTATGGACTATTTTATAATTAATAGATCAGCCAAATCCCATCAGACTGTTCCATGTGTGGATGAGCCCAGACAAGACCACAAAAACCTGTTGGCTAGCCTAATGTCACAAACTGGTGGGGTAAATATATCTATTTTGTATGCCACTAAGCACTGATGTTTATCCGTTATGCAGCATTATTGTAACAATAATTATTGAAAACACCTATAACTGAGGAAATACTAGTAATCAGAAATTTTAGAGATATTTTATATAACTATTACAAAGGAGAAAGTGAAACAACCCAAAAGAAGATAGTCTAAATGACAATAAACCAAAAAGGATGTATAATATCATTAAAATCAGGGGAATACAAATTAAAATTACAAAAAGATACTATTATGCATCTTCTACTAGATTGGCAAAAATTTAGAACTCTGACACTATTGTGTATTAAGAAGAAAGTTCCAAGAAATGAGAATTTTCTTTAATGTTGGTGAGTGTGTAAATTGCTACATCTTTGGAAAAGAATTATCTTTTATTTATTACCCAACAAAGTTGAAAATCCATATATCCAATATCTAATCAATTTTCCTGCTAAGTATATACTCTAAGTATACACTCTTACACGTATGCAGCAGGAAATATATATAGTAGAATGTTCACAGCAGCACTGTTCATAATAGCAAACACGGGAATCCGACAAGAGGCCTGTTGATACTGTATTAGGTTAATACACTGTGGTGTATCTATTCATCAGCATACTTAGTATACAACAGTGAAAATGATCAAACTACAGAAAGATCAGTCATGACAGATAAATCTCACAAAGAAAATGTTGAGTATAAAAACCATCACAGAAGAATAAAAAAAAAAGTGTGTGTCAGTTCAAATAAAAATTTTTAAATATAAAAATTTAGTATACTTGATGGATTCATACATAGGTTTAAAAACCACAAAGAAAAATTGTGAGAATAATCATCTTAAAAATCACAATAGTGGCAGTATATAAGGAAATGCTGTGGAATAGGACACGCTAAGTGGTTCCAAGTGACTGCAATGCTTATTTCTTAACCTGAGTCATATATGATTTATAGATTATCTTTTCTTTTTTCCTTTTGGTAGTCATTGACATTCTTCTACTGAATAGAATTGTAGAGGAAAATTGCATTTCGGGAAATGGATAAAGTTATTATAATTATTAGATAATATATACAGCTGTTTTATATAGTTCCAATTTATATACATTTATATTTGCATATAGATAGAAATACATATATCTATATATAGTTTTTATATATTATATATAGTTATATATATTAGTTATAATTTACATAGTTATGTATATAGTTTTAATACGTACTTTATGTATAGTTAAATGTATATGGTTTATAGATATTTTAGTTTATATATAGCTTTATATATGTAATTATAATATAGTTATAGTATACTTAGTTATATATAGTTGTACGTATATAATTATAGCCATTATAATGAAATGTTTTTGTCATAGAAACCATTTTATTTATTCCATGTCTCTTTCGTATTCTTAAGTGGAAATATACGTGTGTGTGCATATGTGTATACATGTATACAACTGTGTCCATGCATGAATGTATATATGTGTAAGTGCCATTTTAAGGCTCATCATTACTTAAAATGAGTCAGTCAATACATTTTTATTGAACTCTCAAGAGTTCATATCATGATAATGTATATATTTCATAAAATCAGCATATATTTTGCTTTAAAGGAAAAGGTATGTTTTTACCTATCCTGACAACATAATAAAGGTACTATTAAAAATTTCCAGGAAAAAGTAATAAACCTTAAATATTCAATTATCTATTCTATATTAAGCACGTGGAGTATAGTGATATAAAAAGAAAGATGTTGGGGAAGAATACAATCCTACAAATGTAAATTAAGAATAAAAATAAATAGAACTTCTGGACGGATGATAAACATTTCCTTTTCTAGTTCAGAAAACTTATTACTATGAACTCTTACCTCAAAAATAATTCTTATCTATAGTGTACTTACAGTGATACTTGAAATAAGGTTTTGATTACAAACACAACTTCCTTTATGTAAGTACATTTTTATGATAAGAAAACAAAGAACTCACTATAATCCAGTCGATGAAATATATACATGAGACATTTTTCAAGCAATAAAATGCCAAATAATACATTGGTAAATGACACACTTATCGTTGCATACTACTCGAAGGAAAACATTGACGTCTGGAAGTTTAAACATTCATAAAGTTGAATTATGAAGTAGAAAACCAAAGCTTAGAAACTTGTCTAAAGTAGCCACTGTGATATGTGACAGTAGTGTAATGACGTGGATGACAAATGTGGCACTTGAAATATGGATTTATCTTGAGGTATCTCATTTAACTATTCTTGACTGACCTATGTTTTATGTGAACTTCATAGAGTCTTGCCATTTCAGGTGTGCCAACGCTTACTCAAGTCCTTCAATTAGCAGGTGTACAGTTGATATCTCATAATGCCCTTCCTTTTTCCTTGTATTGGTTCCTTCTTTATGTATAGTCAGAGAAGTCAATATGTGCCTGCAGCAAATACCTTTATCTAGTTTCTGCCAGAAAATAAAAAAATAATGAGAATTAGAGGGAAAAAAGATAATGTACAATCTCAATTCCCATGAAAATTTACTGGTTAAAATAACTTCAAACTTGGAGATTGCTCAGGACTTGCAATGAGGATAACATTATTTGGCATTTCCTTTAGCTGCCTTTTCTTAAGTGAACAACAGATTTTTACAGAAAGAATGTATGAAATAATTTCAAGGAAATGTATTTCTAGAATGTCTGTACTCAATATAACCTGAGTTCTGATTTTATCCTATGGCTTACAAACCTGACTGTAGTCAATTTATGTAATCTTTCTAAGCTCTGGTTTCCTCATGTGTAAAGAGGGAGAATACATACCTGCAGTTCATGCATACATATGAGATCTAAGTATTAAATGAGATAAATGAAGTATGTAGTGTGGTATCAGACCCACAATAAAGAATCAAAAACTTCTACCCAATTATATTGTCTCAGAAATGGGAAAATAGATAAGTGCCTTCTTAATTGTCTTTGAACATTGTCATTTGTCTTTCACATTTTTAATCTCAGAAATTCTTTCAGCTTCTTCGGTATTTTGGCAGGGCTATAAACAAGGAAGGTATTCACCACTTTTCATGTTGTCAGTCATCTTACATTAACAGAAGATTCCTTTTAATTCATATAGTTTTTATTTTAACCATCTATGATAGCAAAATAGAATCAAATTGCATTGTTATTATTACTCTGAGTTCTTAATGTTGAAGTGACTATCAAATTTGTATCTATGATTTTTTTAAAATTTCATAAAGTTCTAAAAATGAGGGGCACCTGCGTGGCTCAGTCAGTTAAGCATCTGCCTTTGGCTCAGGTCATGATCCCAGGGCCCTGGGGTCAGGCCCAGCATTGGGCTCTCTGCTCAGTGAGGAGCCTGCTTCTCCCTCTCCCTCTGCCTGCCACTCTGCCTACTTGTGCTCTCTCTGTCAAATAAATAAATAAAATCTTTAAAAAAATAAAAATAAAATAATGGTCATGCCTATGAATATCTAAAAAGGCATTAAAGAAAGTATTATTTTTCTTTCTACATCATTTGTCTTCCTCCTAATAGCTTCCAGGAAGTGTTGAAACAACTGAGTTAATGTTCAGAAAAATAAAAATCCCTACCTCATGCCACAATTCAAAATAATTTAATCTTCAAAGGAATTAAATATGTAAACACAAAGTTTAAGGAATAAAAGAAAATATTGGCAAATAGTTATCAGACTTATGGTTGTAAAGGTACTCTAGTGTTGTGGCTAATCTGAGGAAACAAAATGGACCCTAAACTGTAATTTAGTTCAGATGTCAAGACAGATGATGCCACACATATACCAAGAGGATACGAAAATATTTATTACTCACATAATGAGGCTTTTGGGGAAGGGCAGGACAAACTTCCCAAGCTGATCTGAAAACAGCTTGAGAGAGCAAGAAAATGAGATTGGCTTGGGGTTTTTATTATGGTTAGGGAGTGGGGCTTGGGTTCCCATGTGCAAAAAGAGGCTTGCAGAGTTTGAGTCTTCCCTGCCAAGCACCAAAGGAGGAAGCGCCCAGGCTTTCTTATTAGTTTACCCAGATGTATGGAAGGAAAAGAATGAGATCTGAAGCTTAAAACTTATTCTAAGCCAAACACCAAAAAACGGAATCCAGAATCCTTATTGTATTAAGTACTCATCCAAACAGAGATATCATAAAAAAAAAATCATTGATAGATAGTTTTGTAATATTCAAAAAACATCAAAACCCTCCATAATTAAAATGATTGGTATTAAAAACTGTGGCATATTTTCAATGTTTATTAAAATGTTAATAACAAAGATTCCTGACAAACAGATATAAAAAAGATGAAAATTGCTAAAGAAAAATAGTCAAAGACCATATATAGCTAATTCATAAAAGAAGAAATTCAAATCTAAATACACACACACACACACACACAAACCCTCAACTGCATCAAAGAAATGTTTTTTAAAAGACTACAAATTAGATATGATATTTTTCTTCTGGAAAAATGGCACAGATAAACAAAAAATAGAAAATTTAGGTCAGGTGCTCATCTTGAGAAATGACACTCTTGTAAACTACCGATGGAAGTTGTGATAGTACACACTTTGGGGAGCAGTATTGCAACTAAGTGTCAAAATCTTTAAAAGCATGAAAACTCTGTGATCTGGCAATTTCATCTTTGAAAATTTTACTGAAGGAAATTAAATAGATATGCATAATTATTTATTTTCAAGGATGACCAACATAGAGTTATAAATAATAAAAACAAAATCCAGGAACAGAGGAACAATGACATGCCCAGTATACATGAATGATTGCATATAAATTATGCTACCTTTATATAGTGTACATCTATGTAGTCATTAAAATTATATTTCAGAAATAAGTTATATAATTATGACTAAGCACAAACACGTTATAAAAACATGGTGTGTGTATGTATATATACATGTATACACATACATAGTGTGTGTGCGTGTGTGTCTATATATAGATAACTTAAAGATCTATTTGATACCACCATTTGAACATCTAACAAACATTTTTTTTTTTAGGATTTTATTTATTTATTTCACAGAGAGACACAGCCGGAGAGGGAACACAAGCAGGGGGAGTGGGAGAGGGAGAAGCAGGCTTCCTGCCGAGCAGGGAGCCCGATGTGGGACTCGATCCTAGGACCCTGGGATCATGACCTGAGCCGAAGGCAGACACTTACCGACTGAGCCACCCAGGCGCCCCTAACAAACATCTTTTGAATGTAGTGTTTTAAACAAACAAAAAAACATTTTGGACAGAATTCTTTCCCTCCTCATATTTTTCTTCTATCCTACCTCCTCTCTATGGATGGCACCACCATCCACTTGACCCAGGTGGCGATCTAGATCCATCCTCTTTTCTTAATCCTCGCCTGTCATCCATTCCATCCTTAAGTCCTGTGACTCTACCTCTAAAAACGTATTCTTACGTCCTTTTCTTTACCTTCACTGATATTCTTCTAATCCAAGCCACCTTCTTCTTTCATCTGAACTAAAGAATAGCCCACACTTCAATGCTCTGCCTCTGTTTCTCTCTCCGCCCACCATGTTCCATTCTCCACCCAGAAGGTACATTTTTTTTTTAAGATTTTTTTTTTAATTTATTTGAGAGAGAGAGAGAGAGAGAGAAGCAGCATGAGGGGGGAGAGAGTCAGAGGGAGAAGCAGGCTCCCCGCTGAGCCGGGAGCCCGATGTGGGACTCGATCCCAGGACTCCGGCACCATGACCTGAGCCGAAGGCAGTCGCTTAACCAACTGAGCCACCCAGGCGCCCAAGAAGGTACATTTTTTATGAAGGTAATCAGACATAGCACTCTTCTCCTTAATAACTCTTTAATTACCTTTTCCTTAAATGAAAAGCAAACCATATGAAGTAAGTAAATCCCCAATCCCACCTCTGAGTATATATCTAAAAGAGTTGAAATCAGGATTTCCAAGAGATATCTGTGCTCTCATGTTTATGGTAACACTATCACAATAGCCAAGACATGAAAACAACCTAAATGTCCTTTGGCAAATGAATAAAGAAAATGAGGTAAATATACATACAATGGGATATTATTCAACCACAAAAAGAGGAAATCCCACCAATATGCGACAACATGATAAACCAGGATGGTATTATGCTGAGTGAAATAGGCCAGTCACAGAAAAACAAATACTGCATGATTCCACTTATATAAGGTATTCAAAATATTCAAACTCATAGAAACTGAAAGTAGAATAGTGGTTACCAGGTGCTGGGGAAAAAGGGAAATGGAGAGTTGCTGCTGTTCAATGGGTATAAACTTTGTTAGGCAAGACAAGTATATTCTACAGACATTACCCCCAATGATACTGTATTGTGCACTTAAAATTTTGTTAAAAGGATAGATCTCATGCTAAGTATTCTTACCACAGTGAAAAAAAAAATTTTAGTAAAATAAAATGCAAACTTCTCACCATGGCCTACACAATCTGGTCCAATTGCTTTTCCATTTTCACCTCATTATCAATTCTCCCTTGCTCAATATTTTCCATAATTTCTGATGTGTTTTTTGTTTTTTTGTTTTTTCTGTTCCATTACCCTGAAGCTTATTCCCGCTTTAGGGGTTTTCTTTTTTTTTTTTTTTTTTTAATGCTTCCTGGAAAATTTCTTTCATGGATGACTACATCTTATTATTCCGGCTGTAGTTTGAACAGCATATCCTCCTCTTTTCCTGATCCCCCAGTTAAATTCCATGCCCTATGCCCTTCTCCTGTCATGCTTTATGTTGTCCTGTTTTTTTTCTTCCTATTATAATTATCAGACATTTTGTTGTTCTTAAATGATTTATTTTTATTGTCCTTTCTACCGTAATGTAGGCTCCAAAAGCAGAAGGTTGACTGTCTAGAATAGTGTTTGCCTGGGTGACTCAGTCGTTAAGTGTCTGCCTTCAGCTCTGGTCATGATCTCAGGGTCCTGGGATTGAGCCCCAATCGGGCTCCCTGCTCTGCAGGAAGCCTGCTTCTCCTTCTCCCATTCCCCCTGCTTGTGTTCCCTCTCTCGTGTTTCTCTCTGTCAAATAAATAAATAAAATATTTTTAAAAAAAGAACAGTGTTTGCATATAACAGATGCTCAGTTAATAGCCATTGATTGAATAAATATATAAGGAGCAGAAGTAGTGAACATCAATATGTTATTATATTTTATGTGTAAGTAGTTAAAGAATAATTTATGTGTGGGTAGTAAAAAAAATAATCTTCCTTTCTTCTTTTCTTAGTAGTCTTTAGACTCAGTGTGGGGCTTGAACTCACAACTCTGAGATTAAGAGTTGCATGCTCTACCTACTGAGCCAGCCAGGTGCCCCCCAATTTCTCCTTCTTTATCTACATCTGAATCTTCAAGATTTCCCCCAATCAACACACAACATATTTGTATAAAATACATTATAAAAAGTATGCAAGCAATTTAAAACCTTTAAAATGCCAAAATTTGTTCTCCTACTTTAAAATCCTGCTTATTGAATTTAATTTAATCTTTCTTGTTTATTTAGCACTT
The DNA here is from genome assembly GCF_002201575.2 of Neomonachus schauinslandi. NCBI lineage: Eukaryota > Metazoa > Chordata > Mammalia > Carnivora > Phocidae > Neomonachus > Neomonachus schauinslandi. Next base: position 98,689,522 of record NC_058404.1, read on the forward strand.
TGAGTGTCTCAACAAAAGAAAATAGTAATTTGATGTACTCGATGACTTCTAAAACATTTTTTAGATATTGTGATCAAATTCCATAGTATGTAGTAAATCTAGAAGGTGAAAAAGATAAAATTAACCAGTATAGATCATATAATCTGGATTTACCTTTTATAAATTACCATAAATGTAGTTACTGTGATTTCTCTCTTGTTCTCATGAGTTAAGGGAAAACATTCAAATAATCATTTGAGGATTTCCATTATTTGCTTCAAGTAATCACAGATTGTTTCTGTAGGGAAAATAGAATACTGATAATACAAAAGTACGAAAATGAAATTGAAACATTTTTCCCTTCCTTCTTTTCTTGGATCTAGGAATTGTGCATCTTGCTTTAAACTGCATATTTTCCAACTTTTATGAAGTGAAATAAAATTAATGGGAAAAAGTTGTAGTAGCAAAACCCAAGCTACAGTCTGTGAAAATCATTATAGGTGTTCTAACTATTGACACATGCCACATTAGTTGGCCAAATGTGTAATTTTATTAAGATCATTCTATATAATGAATCATTAGTTTCGTGGAAATATAAACTGGGCCCCCAAAGAAAATAAATATCCAAAAGTGAGTCATTTTCCATGCTTAATAGCAATTTGAGAAATGTAGATTTTAGAAATAATCAAAATAAAATATATTGCTATATTACTGGTGCTTTTTTATCTGTCAAATGGATTTCTCTGGTATAAAAAATTACATGTTCAAACTTTCAGCATACTCATGAAGATGAAATAATTTACAAACAAGAAGCATTGTTCTTATAGAAGGTTCTTAATCACAGGAATTCTTTATACTCTTTGTAATCAATTACTTGCTTCTCATCTGAATATTTATTGATTTGGCCTAACAGCTGCATAACTTCTTATTCATGCTGTATAATATAGGATAGAAGATTAATAAAATCAATAATGGATATAGCAGAGGAAAGAATAAAAAAATGCATCTCAGCAAGATTGTTCATGGATGTCAAAACAAATCACCAAGAATACAGAAGGCTCTGTTTCAATTATATTTAGAGGGAGGGCATGAGAATGGAGAGGGAATTAGTTTCCTCTCCCTATTGTTTAAACTATAAAACTATGAAGCATTAAATGTCTTCTGGGAGCTCACCCAATTTTGGAAAAAGAAGCTTGATTCTCTGGAATTTGATGCATTCCTCTCCAGAATATAAGCTCATCCAGAGTTAGTGTGTTAAATAAATACTGGAATAGGCAAACAGAGAAAGGGGAGGGAAAAAATCAATAACATAAATTATGATGAAAAGATAATGCACAGCGCCTCACACATTAATAACACTTATTTTGAAAGGTAATATTTAAGTAAGCATGAAAAGGGAGCCACTGGGAAATTGAGATTAAAATAAATCACACGCTTGTTCAATAATTATTTGAGTAAAAGCTAAACACATTCATTAACAAATGCAAATGATTCTTTTAATTAGACATCAACAAATGAGGTCCAGTAGCGGAAGTCATGCTGTTTGGTCTCGGATAGATTTTTATTCTAAAGCTCCAGCACTTCAGCTTTCCCTGAGTTTTCTGTACAGTTGCACACAAAGAATATGAATTTAAAACTTTTAAAAACTACATTTTCTCATTTCCCCAGCTGAATATTTTGAGAACAGTTTATCTTATTTTTTCTCTTATTAGTCAAAAGCCAAAAAAAAAAAAAAGCATTTATCAATTATCCGATAACTTTGATCAATAAAAAGTAAAATTATAGTCTGAATATCCCATGCTAGCTGTGGTGACATATCATTTAAAGTCAACACATTTACGATGAAAACTATTTTACAAAAATGTATCATGCCTGGAAATTGGTGCTGAGTTTAACTCAAAACAGAAAAAGATTTGTTTGTTTGTAACCCACAGAATTCAGATTCCACAAAGGGAAAATGGTATACATATATCTATATATAATTGACGTAGTATCCTCTGTATCATGTGCTTATATTTTTTATTTCATTAAAACTTCTCAGTAACTATGAAACACTAGTGATATTCTCATAGTTTGACTGAATAAACAGTGGTTCTTAAGACTTAGCAACTTGCTCTAGCTTACACAGCTACTAAGTGGCAGAGCTGAGATTTAAAGATCTACATGACTAAGAATCTCATAATACTAATCCTAAAACAATCTAACACAGAGACAGAAATTACTTTTTCTTGATCCATATGGTTAGTTTTAAGACTGTTTATTCAACTTAACGTCATATTGGGGTGTCACCCTGAGTACATAACAAAGGGAAATATCCCTACTGGCACATCTAAGATGGTCTCCTCTCCAACTTCTCGGACCTCAGAAAGTGGCACCACCTTGCATCCAAGTAATTACAGCTGAAATTTCACTCTCCTTCTTTTGGAATTCCCCAAATGAGAACAACTCTTCTTATTTTCTCCAAAAATCTTTGAATGTTTTAACTTCCCTCTGTTCCTCATTTCTGCCCCTACAGTCTAGTAAATAAATGGGATCCTTTACAATTACAAATTTCAAAATGTAGCGAAATACCAACTCTAGACAAGTTGAACATTCATTTAATCTATTAAAATAAATCTTAATTTTTGTTTCCTAAGTCACTGGTTTCACTAAGTGCTAAAACTATTAAAATATTTCTAGGCATTGGTTTAAGTTTAATTAGAAACTAAATTGCTTTTAGTTTCAATAGTAAAATAGTAATTAGTGATAGTTTTAAATTGTCATCTAAAAAAAATTAAGGACAATGTCTCTGGCTAAAATTAAGATAAGTAAAATTTATTTCCATTTTAAAAATTCTATTTTAAAATTCTCACTTAAAAATGACTTTGTTGGGGTACCTGGGTGGCTCAGTTGGTGAAGCCTCAGACTCTTGGTTTCAGCTCAGGTCATGATCTCTGGGTCCTGGGATTGAGCCCTACATCAGGCTCCACGCTTAGCACGGAGTGTGCTTGAGATTCTCTCTCCCTCTCCCTCTGCCTGTCCCCACCGCTCACATGTATGCACACTCTCTCACTCTCTCTCTCAAATAAATAAATAAATCTTAAAAAAAATAACAATAAAAATGATTATTTTTTGGTGGGGTACCAAAGAAATGGTGTACAAATAAATTTTAATATATCTACAGATTTGTTTAACCTCTATGACAATCAAAGTTAAAAGGAAAAGTCTGTGGGGCGCCTGGGTGGCTCAGTCGTTAAGCGTCTGCCTTAGGCTCAGGTCATGATCCCGGAGTCCTGGGATCGAGCCCCGCATCGGGCTCCCTGCTCGGCGGGAAGCCTGCTTCTCCCTTACCCACTCCCTCTGCTTGTGTTCCTTCTCTCACTGTGTCTCTCTCTGTCAAATAAATAAAATCTTTAAAAAAAAAAAAAAAGTTTCTTCCTTTCTAATTATTACTCTATTGTGCAGATATACCAGAATTTGTTTATCCATTCACCCATAAAAGAATATTTGGGTTGTTTTCAGCTTTTGCAGTTATGAATAGAGCTGCAATAAATATTAATGAACAGGTCGTGGTTTTTTTTGTTGTTGTTTTTTTTGGAATATAACCCAAGAGTAAGATTGCTGGGTCATATAGCAAGTATATGTTTAACTTTGCAAGAATTGTCAAACCTTCTTCCAGAAATACTATGACATTTTGCACTCCTATCCACAATGAATGAGAGTTCCAGCTGTTGCAAATCTTAGCCATCACTTGGCCTTATCATCCCTGATATTCCAGGTTTCCTTCTGCTATCACTTCCCTTTGTTGGAAAAACTTACTTTAATAGTTTTTCTAGTAAGTCCAATGTCAAAAATTCTTTCAATTTTTCTTTGTGAAAATGCCAAATTTCCCCTTCATTCCTGAAAGATATTTTCTCTGGATATAGAATTCTAATTCAATTTTTGCCCTTGAAAATATATCATTTGGTTTGAAGAATCCTTAAAGAAAGCTAGAATCATGATAATGTAATATTAGGCAGTTGTAATTTAATTATCAGAATAGAGCTTAAAACTTTAACCAGAAAAAAAGTTTATAGATTAAAAGGATGGAGACAAGTTATTTCATATATAATTTTCAGCATTCAGTAAAAAGTCTATTCAAAAAAATAACCAAGAGAAAAACCAGATCATTAAAAGAGACCCACAGGTTATCTGGATATTACAATTATCAAACACTGAAATAGCTATGAATAATATACTTAAGAAAATATTTGACAAAATATAGTCTAGAAAAGAAATACACAGAAATAGAACAAGAATCAACAACTAATTAAGAATTCAGTAGATGGACTCGGTGTGGCCACTGCACAGACCAGACTTTGCTCCTCCAGATGCCTCAATCCACTTCCTCTGCAACCAAGTCTGACAAACATGATATGGCTGAAATTGAGAAATTGAGTAAGTCAAAATTGTAGAAGACAGAAACATAAGAGAAAAATCCACTGCCTTCAAAAGAAATGATTGAACAGGAGAAGCAAGCAGGTGAATGGTAATGAAGCGTGCACCACCAATATGCACTGTGCATTTCACAAGCATTGCCTTCTTACCTTACTTCTCTAAGCTGTTTAACTTTGTAAGATGCAAAGAGGTTAGATCAAGTTTAAATGACTGTTGCCCCTTTTCTCATCAAAGAATCTGGGAGCGCCTGGGTGGCTCAGTTGGTTAAGCATTACCTTCAGCTCAGGTCATGATTCCAGAGTCCTGGGATCGAGCTCCCCCACCCAGATGGGCTCCTTGTTCAGTGGGGAGTCTGCTTCTCCTTCTCTTGCTGCTCACTCCTCACTCGTGCTCTCACTCTCTCTCAAATAAATAAATAAAATGTTAAAAAAAAGAAGAAGAAGAAGAAGAAGAAGAATCTGAACTACTGTCCATAAATGCAGAGCCTCCTCTCCAATCTGCCTGGCTGGCTGGCAGGGAAGGAAAATAACTGTCATGTTGGTGAAGGAAGAAGCTGAGTGGGAACAACCAGTAAAAACTAAGTTGGTCCAAGGTGTCCTGCAGGCTGTAAAATACAGTCAAACAGAATGCCGTTTTTTTTTTCTTCAAATTATTTTAATTATTGGAATGCACAAATTTTAAATTTTGCAAATAAAAAGTTTAAAATGTGGAGAAAAAAAAGGAATTCAGTAGATGGATTAAAGCAGATTAAACCCAGGAAATAAGAGTAATAGTGAGTTTAAAGTTGGATCAGAAATATTCAAATCAAAACAAATATACATGAAGAAAGAAAGTAGGGAAATAATGTCAGAGACATGGCGGTCACAGAGTAAAAATTCTAATAAATGTAACTAGATCCCCAGAAAGCAACCTTGCCAAAGAACCACAAATTTAGAGAATCAAATATTTTATAATGAGCTGAAAGCACACCTATTGAAACTTTTACCTGAAAGGAGACATTTTTACTATACTAGACAGTAAAACATGCCCTTTAGTATCTCTCTCTTATAGGGCTGTTCACTGTCTAAACATCTGTGAAGTTCATCCAGAACAAAGGCACTAATGCAACTACCTGCAAGATGCGCAGAAACATCAGAGATCCAAGAATGACTGGCTGCCAACAAATAGAAACCTTAAATAGTTCAACTGTTCTGTATGTATGAGACAAATTGAATCCATAGTAATTGTCTCAGAAAAATCCTTTAATAAATTACTGCAACCTTTCATGAAAACCTCTTAGCAAGCACATGATAGCAACTTCCTTAATTAAATTAAGGCTTGATACAAAACACTAATATGTAATATTTTGCTTGTGGTGAAATATGAAAAGATGCTGCTGTCACAACTTCTGTACTGGCTAGTAAAATAAGGTTTTATTTAATTTCTGAAATAGAAAACACACTTCATTAGCATAAGAATATGGCATTGTTAAATACGTTTCACTTAAATTAAAAATCTGTTCATCAACATATTAGGAAAGTGAAAAGGTAAGTCAAAGTGGGAGAAAATTTGCAAACATATCTAATGCGGGATGTGTATCAGGATATACAAACAACTGCTACAAATCAGTGAAAAATGATAGACAATCCAATTGAATACAGGCAAGATACGAACTGATACATACACAGATTATGTATAAATGGCCATGAAGGAAATGAAAAGGTGATCATTTTCATCATTCTTCAAGGGAATGGAAAGCAAACCACTGAGATATCACTACACAATCTCCAGAATGGCTAAAGTTAAAACAAAAAACCAAAAGTAGGTCATATAGGTGAAATGAGATGCAAATCAGTCTCCAGCTGCTGGTGGGAATGTGATTTGATACAATCAGTTGGACTCATTATTTGCACTGTCTACCCAAACTCAACATATGCATACTGACACTTTTACCCATACGGTATTTTCCCAAGAGAGATGTGTCTATCTGTGCACAAATGGATATGTACAGGAATGTTCATAACCACATTATCTATAATACTCAAACACTGGAAAAATCTAAACGGTTATCAATACTAGAAGGAATAAGTAAATTGTGTATTCATGTATTAGAAGACTGAATAGTAATGTAAAAAAATGTACTAGGGCTACATGCAACTAAACTACATGGAAATAATTTGGTTCCATCTTAAGTATTTATTCTCCCTTTGCTTAGAATAAGAAACAAATAGATTTGACATTTGTTTTTAATTATCATGCACTTCACATCAAGCATGTTAGAGATCAGTTAAGGCATTATTGCTGTAAATCCTTCACAACTTACAATTCCCAAAATCAACATTCCCACACAGCCCTTATTTAGGAATTTTGGCTATGACTCAGAAGATTATTTCAAATCATTTTTAGGGGGGAAATCCTTAGACGACTTTATCCCTTTATGAGGATTATCTCTGATGTTGCATCCTGGAGGTGACAGAAAAACTGGTAAGGAAACTTTATTTCTATTATTTGTCTCTTGTTTTGAGCACTTGCAACTATTTTTATAAGAAAGAATTTGAAATCATTGTGCTATTTTGTTTACTCATTTATGCAATTTTGTTTATTCATTTATTTATTGCTACTTTTATTAAAATTACTAATGCAAGAATATAGATTTTGTTGGGGTGCACTTAATTTATAGACTACTAAGCTATCCTGGAGGTGACAGAAAAACTGGTAAGGAAACTTTATTTCTGTTATTTGTATTATATGTGTATTTAATAGCTCCAATTATAGGAAATGGCTTGTGCTGATTCACTATATCCCCTGCTATGTTCCTTACTATGATCAATGGCATATAAGTTGCTAATATATTCTACTAAAACACTGGATTACTTAAAATTACTGGTTAGTGTCTCAGGTAGAACAGCAATATTTATTTACTTACTACTCTTCCTTCAGTTTTAGAATATCTTTTGCAAAGCTGAAATTGAACTGTAAAGGAGATATTTTTATTCCAAAATAAGAGTATGTTAAAAAACATTTTGATTAAACAAATATAATGGAAGTGTTAATCACTGGTCTGGAATGATTGACCAAGATCAAAGCATAGCTTCCTGCTTTAACAACTAAAATGAAAAGGAAGACTGATCATAGGTAGAGTGGAAAATAAAATGACAAGCAAATCAACTTGGTATGACTCTGTTAGCTTTCTCAGAATAAATCTATGAAGTGAGGTGTGTATTGTATTCCTCATTCTTTTGGGAGTTCACTTAAAATAATTGTCCTTAATTTGGGAACCCACTGGAAAATAATTTGTTGTGGACTCTTAGATGATTAAGTTTAACAAGAACCAGATAAAAAAATTCCCACAATGGTAAAAATGCATACAGTACATACGTACATATCTATCTCTATCTATATATATCCAGTTGTATACATATATATGTATATGTATGTATATATGATGTATAGATATAGATACTGACAGATATATATATGTATAAGGCATTGTATGTGTGTAAATGTATATCCATCCATCTACATATCTTCATGTTGCTTGCATCCGAGATGTTATAATCATTGTTTTGTTTAAAGGACTTCACATACTTGATAAAAATAAATAGGCCCTTTTGAAACAAATAGTATTTGAGCATATTTTCCATTATAATGTTTGTCAGGTGGAACTTATCTCACCTTATCTCTTCCTGATATTGAGATTCTTAAGTCATCTTTCATCAGCAAAACTGGGGGCCATAAACACCTGACATTTATAATTCCTAGTATTTATCAAGGTCTTGCTCTCCATCTTTGCTTCTGCTCCTGATAATCCCTTTAGGAGCTCTCATTCAAACTATTATATTAAACTGTCCCAAAATGTGGGATCATTGCTAACTAATTCATTCAGTGGCTATTTATGGAATGTTCACTATGCGCTATGCATAATTATTCTAGATTCTGGGGTTATATCAACCAACAAAACAAACATCTCTTTTTGAAGCTTACATTCTTGTTAGGGGGTGGGTTAGATACAGAAGGTAATGAGTGCCTTTGGGGGAGGGGAATATAATTGTAGAAGTAAGAAATTAATCTTACTAGCTTATCCATTAAAAAGAAAAATCTCCCCCTTTTTCATTTATAGAAAAACATTTAGAGATGATAAATTAATTAATTAACAAAAGGTAGAACTTTTCTAGAACACATGGTACTTCAAAAATCCAGGTCACTATAATTCATTGAGTTTAGTGGAGATCCCTTAAAAAGACAGTGAGCATGTAGACAAAGTTAAAACACAGTTCCCTTGTCTTTAAGGAACTTCTACACATATCGTATGGCATCATTTAAAAATGCTAAGTTTTCTGTTGCTTTGAGGCATACAAAGTGAGAAACAAGTACAATGATAATCACCCACCATCAGCACCCAGGATGGGCTCCTGGCTCAAAGCACATTCTTCGTTTGAATACTTTAGATATTTGGGGAACATTTATTTTGACTCAAAAGATGTTTTCCTTTTTTAAACATTGGATGGCTATCCCATTCGAAACTGATTTTCAGTAGCATTTGACTTTTAGCTAAATAAAATGAGTTCTGCAAGATATGAAAAACAACAGTCATTTTGATTGAAGCCAATTGTGGTAGGAAATCAGAAGCTTTTGAGGTCTTTCAGTCTTGTGTGTTTGCTTGTTATCAAAATAGCTTTTGACGCCTGATGCTTAAAGATCTCTATCTAAAACAGATGTAACTTTACTAAATCTTCTTGTGGAAAGCTTTGTCTAAAAAGATTGCATTTTAAAATGTACCATAATTAGATTTATTTTATTAAATAGCCCAGAAAGCCTCAGAAAATTCTCCCCCCACACCCTGCCCAGAAAGGGACTGTTATAGGTCCATTAATCCATATATTAAGTATGTCATAAAAGTCAGCTATGAAGAGTGACTTTAATTAATTTGCCACCAAAAAGGATTTCCTATTTGGTCATTCTTACCCTGCATTTGAATCATTCTGTCAGAAAACATGACAAAAAATATATTTCTCTTTTTATTTCATGCAGAAGGCTTTGCATTCATTGTGAGTTCATCTTAAACTCTAAGTCTAAATCAGTATTTAGTGGATTTTCAAATACTTTGAGTTACTTTTAGGTGGGAGTAATAAAATCAAAAGAACATTGGGGGGGAAAAACTCACTAACGTAGTATCAAGTATCATCCTTTCCTGCATGCTGGTGTGCAAGAGTGTTCATTCCAGGCACATTTGACTAAAAGCTAAATCTTTTGAGAAATCAACCTCTCAACATCAGCTAGCTGAACAGTAAATGCTTCCATGTGTGATAAAAATCAAAGACTCTTATTTTTCCCCCAGATGATTAAGAAAAGCAAGTCTTTCTTACACAATTCTAGTGGAGAGATTGAAAGCATCAATAGTTCTGTCAGAAAGACTAGTGAAAAACAGGAGAACACAGAGACGATTAAATTACTTAAATATTGGATCCAATTGATTCACAGAATAAAGTCACATTTTCTCTCATTCTACATTCTTTTCACAACGCTAGAGCATTGTTCTGGAAATCATGATTTGACTATGTGGCTATAGATCCTGAATATATTTTTAGTGCTCTCTTTAGCTTGAAATTCTAATATATAGATAAGAAAAGCTAATAGTGTTGCATTTATCAATATTGTATTTTTTTAAATAACTTTATAAATAATATTGAAATGATTCCAAATTTTACATGCATAACTAAAAAACAATTACTCTTCATGATTTTAAGCAAAGTTCTAGTTTTATTTGTATCAGTTCCACTAATACAGAAAGAACAAAATAAGCAATCTTCCCTTAATGGTTCATAATCTATTCCAAATCATGGCAACAATTGAGCCAGTATTGCTGCCAAAAGAGAATTCATGTTGATTACAGCATTTAATAGAGTCAGACAGCCACTTCACATCTAAAAGAAACACATGAGCCTTTGTTCTGTGTCCTCCAAGCAGAAATGTCACCTGTGGAGAGTAAACAAGGAAAGTCTACAGTTTTCAAGGAATTTTTCTTTTCTTTTTTTTTTTTTAAACAAACTGTGCTCATTATCTCAACTAATTTTCCTTAAAATGTTATATTCATAAATTGTTATGAAAAAATGAGCCAGCAATTTCATGGCATTATCATATTATAATGCACATGATACAATAGTAAAGAATTGCTCATCAAAAAAGCCAGGAAAGATGTTTAATAAATGGAAAAGAATATTTATATTACCTAAAAGGAACAAAATAATAATATTATCTGAAAATTATCTTTAAAACATATTACCATAAAAGTTTGTTAAACTTCAGATTTTTCACTTCTCTATGTCTTCCCTTTCCATTCTTTCATAAAGAATTCCAAAAATTCTGCACACTTCTAGCTAAGATTGCATTACAAATTCTAAACCTCTCTCATGCTCAAAACAATGTAATTAGTTCCATGAAGCAAAAATGGAAAATGAATGCTTAGAACTGACAAACACTGAAGCTGCAGATCTGCTAGATTCTGAGTCCAGAAAAATAAAAAACATAACACAATTTTAAAGTATTTTTAAAAAATAAAAAAAATTTTTTAAAAATAATCACTGAAATTAAAAATAATCTGTTAAAGGAATTAACTCTATAATGAAGTAGAGTTTCCACAGTGGTTAAAAAAAAAAAGTAGTGAATCGAAAGACAATAGGGAGGAATGATTTTAAAGAGTTCTCAGAGGTAAAGAGATAAGAAATATGAATGATATAAAGTCTCATTTGAAGTAAATCAAAAACACAATGGAGAGGTGGCAGAAAAGTAAAACTCAAGGAGTTAATAGCTGAAAATCTTCCAGAATTGAGTTTTCATATTGAAAAAACATAATGATTGAATCACTAAATGCTACACCTGAAACTAATAATACACTGTATGTTAACTAACTGGAATTTAAATAAAAGCTTGGAAAGGAAAATAAAAAAATACATCATGATTATTGACCAGGATAAGTTTTTAATTGTTACCTAGATTCATCACAATAAAACTGTAGAAAATCAAAAATAAAGGGAAAACCTGTAATAGCTACTTGAGGGTAAAGATCACTAGATGGAAATTGGATTACTGACAGATTTCTCCATAGTAACGATAATGCCAATGTATGTTTTCAAAACACAAAGGAAAGATTTTAAACTGTATTTCTATACTCAGCTAAGTCATCATCTAAAAGGAGATAAGGACATCTTAAGACATTTGGGAGTTTAGTACTCCCAGATTCAACAGTAGGAATTTCCAAGCATGGATTTCAACCAGAAAAGAAATTAACTCAGAGGAAATGAACAGGATGAACAAAACAAAAAGATGAAAGTCACAAATGAAAACAAAATTGATAAAAAAAATGTTTCTAAATTAGCTATTGATATTGATTTTAAAAGAGTGAAACAAATACTGATTTCATTTTTTTTCTGTTTTCAAAGATACATCTAAACTACAGATAACATGATAAGGATAAAGTGAGGAGATATTCAATGTATATTTATTATTTATTGTTGTGTAACAAATTACCCAAGAACTTGGTGACTTAAAACTATATATATATATATTTTAATGTTACAGTTTCTGTAGGTCTAAAATCAGGGCTTGGCAGGTGCCTGGGTGGCTCAGTTGGTTAAGCGACTGCCTTCGGCTCAGGTCACGATCCTGGAGTCCCGGGATAGAGTCCCACATCGGGCTCCCTGCTCAACGGGGCGTCTGCTTCTCCCTCCAACCCTCTTCCCTCTCGTGCTCTCTGTCTTTCATTCTCTCTCTCTCAAATAAATAAAAATCTTCAAATAAATAAATTAATTTAATTTAATTTAATTAAATCAGGGCTTGGCTAAGCCAAATCTCTGCTTTGAGCTTTCTTCCATGCATAATCAAAGTGCTGTCCATTTAGCACAGTTATTGTGCTAAATGTGTCTTTCATCTAGCTTGTGAGACATTTATTGCCGAAGTGTTCTAAAAAGTTCCTTACAATCATTACAAAATGGGTGTTTCTTTCCCTCACTGAATTAACACTGTGATGAATGTGTTTTTCATCTAGTTATGAAGACTTATTTCTATGTTTTCTTTGAGGGGTTTTGTGGCTTTAGTTCTTATTTTTGGGTTACTGATACATTTTAAATTAATTTTCTATATGATGTGAGGCAGGTGTTCAACTACATTCTTTACCTTGAAAATCCAGTTCTTCCAGAACCATTTGTAGGAGAGGTTCTTCTTTCCCCTATGAATTAATTTCGCACCATTGTCAAAAATCAGTTGGCCACAGATTTATGATTTATCTCTGGACTGTCAATTTTATTTCATATCAATGCTTATGCCAGTACCAAATTGTTTTGCTCACTGTAGTTTTTCAGGAATGTTTTAAATCATGAAATGTGAGTCCTCTAATTTTAGTCTTCTTTTTCAAGATTGTTTTGACTATTTTGGACCCTTCAGAATTCAGTATGAATTTGAGGATCAGATTTTCAATTTCTGCAAAAGAGCCTATTGGAATTTTGATAGTAATTGTGGTGAATTTGTAGATCACTTTTGGGGATATTGATTTCTTGACAATACTAAATCTACTGGTACATAAGCATGGTATTCCTCTCCATTTATTTATGTCTTCTTTAATTTCTTTCAGCAATGGTTTGTAGTTTTCAGTGCAAAAAGCCTTTCACCTCCTTGGTTAAATTTATTCCTGTATAGTTTTTCTTTTTGATGCTATTATAAATGGGATTTGATGCTATTATAAAATTTTCTTTTTGTGTTCTTTATTGCATGTGTGTAGAAACAGAACTACTTTTCCTCTGTTAATCATGTACCTTGAAACTTGGTGAACATTTTTTTATTAGATCTTATATCTTTCTTGTAGATTCTTTGGAATTTTCTCTGTGTATGATTATGTCATCTGTGAGCAGTTTTACTTTTTCCTTCCCAGTGTGGGTGCCTTTTATTTCCTTTTCTTCTCTGATTGCTATGGTTGGACGTTCCAGTAAAATGTTGACTAGCAGTGATGAAAGTGTGCATCCTTTTGTTGTTGTTTTAAATGTGATTAAATACATATTGAGAGTAAATATGTTAATCATTAGGTAAAGCAACAAATACATATAAAACTAATAAAACTGAAAAAGACTAAAAGAATATGATAAAGATAAGAACAGAATTCATTGAAATAGAAAATAAATAAAACAGAGATAAGTAGCTAGATCTTTGAAAAGGACTATCAAGCAGATTACAAACCAATATTCGGTTTTTTGTTACTTTTACCGAGTTATACAGGAGAATTGCATTAGAACATGATATTAACTGGGCTTTAAGTACATCTGTAATTTTTTTGAGTGACTAAAGCAAGTATGGTGCTTTTGTGAATATTTGTCATGTAGTTTTTTGTATTTTTCTAGATGACCTGAATATGTATAACAAAAATTATGTACATGTATTTTAAAAGAAGATCCAACAGAATGTGTAGTTTTTACAGTGTTCATATATATGTGTTTGTTTGTTTGTTTGTTTGTTTGTTTATTTATTTGACAGAGAGAGAGAGAGAGACAGTGAGAGAGGGAACACAAGCAGGGGGAGTGGAGGAGGGAGAAGCAGGCTTCCTGCCGGGCAGGGACCCCGATGCGGGGCTTGATCCCAGGACCCTGAGATCATGACCTGAGCTGAAGGCAGACACTGAACTACTCAGCCACCCAGGCGCCCCGATATATATATATATATATATATATATATATATATATATATATATTTTAAAAACGATTTGTCCTCTAGTTCTGTCACATGAAAAAAAATTCTAAGTTGGAAAGAAGAAACAAAGGCCTAAATAATATTCTTTCAGAGAAATTAAATAATAAGCACAGGAGTTGAGGAAATCTAATGTCATAGCAGTCTTCAAAATTACTGTGTTTTTGTTTTTTGTTTTTTAAGTTTGAAGCATTTGTGAAAATTAATTTCCATATATTTCCAATCTGTTTACCCTTAGCTATTATTATTATTTTTATTTGGTGAACCGTGAGGCTGGACTATAGGAAATAAGAAACTGAACATGCTAGACATTACCAAAGGAATGAATATATGAATGAAAATAGCATATACCTGGAGACATCAAAACATTGCAACTTTTTAAAAACATGCAATTCCATCTGAAATAGCTTTAAAGCTCCATGGAACTTAACTCTCTTCAGATTAAAACAAACTTATTTGTTCTCCTAGAATAACTCAAAACTTAACATTTTATTTATGAAAATCTCATTCCATATTTCTTTTTCAGAAACATACACACTTATTATAACATTATCAAAAAGCAAAACATTGAATCTGAGAAATAACCCTGTGATTTTTGTCTCTTGAAATCTTAATAATTTTCTTATTTGTAGTTAAATATATAAGCCAGTTTCGGATTCCTCCCCTACAGCAGACTCAGCAGTATTGTGCAACAAAGCAATTCACACTTGTAATGATGACATCTTATTTTATGAAGACATGGCCACATTTCAATGAATAAATTCATGAAGTCTCACCGCTCTGTGACCCCGTATCTACAGTCTTTTTTATCTGGTCCCATTCTAGCCCATTACTGTCATAACAAAAGCAGCCATTCTATTTCACTTCTGATCTTATCTGCCCTTTAAAGGTGAAGAAACATACAAGCAACCAAAAAAATAAGAACCTCACGTTTTTCTTTCTTTAAATGGCTCGTAAACTCACTTTTTTTAGTCAAATTCACTCAAAATAACTATATGCTTTTTCAATAGGGAAGTTTCTTAGATTATGAAATTGTACTGAAAATATAATTGCCCCATCTTCAGCTCACCTTTTTCAAAGATGCCTTTTTGTGGATGAAGTCTCATTAACATTCAGAAATTATCCCACTGATACCCTGAAGATAGGAGGTAAATAGATGAGTGTGTGAGCTGAGTCTCTGTAAGGCATTCACAAGGTCAGAGACAACTCATTAAAATACTGCTAAAGGGTCTCTTAATACTGCTAAAGGGTCTCTTAATGACAGCATATCATTCTTCATCCCTCTCTTCTAAGTCCTGACCCCTAGAATCTTGCTAATTCACATTTATGTACAGGTTCAAAGATACTATTAAATATTTAGGATCTGAGAACATGAGTTGATTTGCCGTGAAATTAGTCACCCAAAAGTTCTAATAGAGATCAGATAAATGTGTCAGATTTACTACAGAGAATTATCACATCTCCTTCTCAAAAGCTCATAAAAAGAAAGTGATAAAAAAAAAAAAAGTGTAAACCCACAAGGACAGAGAGGAAAGAAATGACATAAGAAATTTTAATAAATCTTTGGAATACCGGTAGTTGGGAGAAAATTGGTGAATTACTTAGAAAAATGGAAATAGTTGTTACCTAAAAGCCTTTGGAGTGGAAGACGGAAAAGTAGCCAGAAACTTTATTTTTGAACCACAAAGATGACCCAGGACTTGGAAGCATTAAGGGAATAGCAGAAGGTAGGGAGGAGGTTCCAGACTAAACAGAGTCCTTTTCCCCACCAACATAGCCTTGTTGTGTATCTGTCTCCCTCACACCAATCTGCCTTACTTACCCTTCCTGCAGCCATTTATTTTTAATTTCTCTTGCAGTGTTCTGCATTTAGAGATGCGAAGTACAGCAGAAGATGGTGATGAAGGATGACACTAAAAACATGGGCATTACATGGGAATTCTCAGGCCCTTACCCCTTCGTGCTACTGAAACACCTATAGCAGGCATGCATGTCCCAAGAACAGAGGGAAAGCAACTAGTATAAGAAGAACGCCCAAACCGGAGTAACATAAAAGAAAGAACAATCAAGTGGGATAATCTTAATTGCTATAAAGACTGATACTCAAAACAATCATTACCATCATTTTCATTTATCTACTTTTAATATTGTAGTAAATAAGAGGTAAGCAATAAACTTTCCATTTGCCATATTTGTTTTAAAACCTATGACAAATATTAGAAAAATATGTGTATTTATTGTGTTGTTACATCCTATTTCATCTCTGAAATGCCCTTTGTTTAAAAAGTCAGTCATAATCATATTCATAATCATAATCACATATTAAAGCTCTACTAGTCCTCTTTCTTGAAATGAGGCCACAACAATTTTAAAAATATGACAGCTCTGCCATGAAAGACAACTGTTTCTCTGTTGTTTGGTTGCCATTTGTGATTAATGACTGCCGGATGAATAGAGGACAGCAAACCTGGAACAAAAGAGTCATAAAGTGTGATTAAAAGTGTATTTCTTAGTATTTTATTTAAATTTATACTTGAAGAGATACTTTTGGTTATACACTATTAATATTTAAAATCACTTTTTCAACCTTATATCTTATAAATCTTTTTTGTTTATCATACAATAACAGTTCCTTGAGCTGCTAGTATAATAAGATCAGCGGATAGATTGACTTCTGTATTATAGGCAAAGTGAAAAAAATTTTTTTTTAAATCTACGGTAACAAAGTCACATGTTTACATTATGCCCAAAGAGAAAGGTTAGGCAGAAAACAACTTGTCAGCCCTCCCTACGTGGATGATGTCTTCAGGGCAGAGCATTACTTAAATTTCTGTCTCAACCAGCCTGAGGAAAAGAATGCATTTACTTATCTGCCGAATCAAATAGCAAATAAAGGTTTGGCAGATTGGGG
This sequence comes from Neomonachus schauinslandi, assembly GCF_002201575.2. Classification (NCBI taxonomy): domain Eukaryota; kingdom Metazoa; phylum Chordata; class Mammalia; order Carnivora; family Phocidae; genus Neomonachus; species Neomonachus schauinslandi. The sequence continues at coordinate 98,706,536 of NC_058404.1, forward strand.
GGGAGGGGCGGGTGCAGGTAAGGGTTGGAGGAGTGAGAACTATGGAGGCTACCAATTTGATTTCATAATTTTTCATAATGATTAATCCATTTCTAACAGCATACTACACACTTTAAAATCATTTATAAGGTTTAGTCTCTGTTCTCTGCAATTTTTATGGCTAAGCGATATAATAAGTCAAGGACGATATAATTAGTATCTCTATGTGCAGAATGCCATAAAATGCTAAGAAGTGCTTTTGCCTCGTTTCTTATTTCCCCCAGGATTCAAAGGAGTAGATAACACCATCCACAGGAGTGAGAATCGATCTGTCAGCATTGCTTTGGTGTAGGTTTTAGTAACTGCATCATCTAAGATTCACCCTTAGGCAGGCGGATGAGGGACTGTCGCTGAGGCATTTTGATAAATATTTTGTATTTGTACTACTCCATAAAAATCTAATGTAAACTGTGTCACTGCATGATCCTTTATAGACAAATATTTTTCATAATGCTGTGTTTTCCTCTGGTGCCAGAATGCTATCATAAGAATATAAATTTAGAAATCTGTCTTCATGGTTGACTTTTTGATATCACAGTTCTGGTTGTATTTCAGCTACATCCATGACTTTCTCAAAGATAGATTTTTGTTTTCTAGTTTATGTAGTTATTATGAGGTTGGCAAAATTCCTGTTGATGCAGAATGAAATGTTCATATTTAGATTTTACCCCTATTTTTTAGAAGTCTTCAGATTTCATCATCATGGAAAACTGATAATGTAAATTAGGTGAGAATGGATAACATTTAAATATTAACTATCAAGTTCAAACATATTTTTCTAAACTCAGAAAAAAAAGTTACTTCAGATTAGCTAAGGAGAGCATTTTAAACAGTATCTCTCCATTATATTCATCTATTGATTATATAGTAGTGAACTGCAAAAAAGATACTCTTTTCTTCACTTTCAAGAGCAATACCTACCAGTTTCTGAGTGCTTGCTATGAGCCAGAAAATGGCCTGCACAATTTACATATTTTTAATGCATAATTTATAACAAATGTATAAAGGTAGATGTCATCACTCTCATTTTTCAGGTAAGGAAACTGAGATTTGGAAAGGTCAAGTAACTTGTCCCAAAAGAGTTAGAAAAAGGAGCCAGATTCAATTCCACATCTCATTAACCACCAAAAGTCTGCCCACGGACTATTTTATACTGTTCCTTTTTAAAGGGGAAACACCATTCAGAGTTTCAGAAGTAAGACCTATAATCATGTGAAAGATTGTCACAATACTGAAAAAACTTAAAACTAGTTTTCAAATGTTTAACCAAGTATATTAATAACAAAAAAGCAATGTGTACGGTTTGCTTATGGAAGGACACAATACTATGGATAATATATTTTCGTTCTTTTTTTTTTTATTATGTTATGTTAATCACCATACTTAATACTATTTTTGCTTCTTCATAGCCTGACCTTTTTAAGAAAAGTTGACTTGATTCAGACTACACTAATCTGAATAGTCAATTCTTTCATAAATATTCCGCATAAAATACAGGTTGTTTCAAAAAGTGGAATTACATTATATAAAGTGATTAAGGAATAATTATTTTGATTTCCATATTGCAGAAGAGAAAATAAAACTTGAGGTCAGAAGTTACAAAGTGATCGCTCTAAATATTTAAAAGTCACCATTTAACTAAAGACGAGTTGCTCTTTTTGGAAAGATCTCAAAAATTAAGTAATGTAGTACTTGACCTTTTCTTTGTTTAATGACAATTTAATTTTCCAATGTCTCATCCTTTTCCCACATTTGCCTTCTGTTACTATGTCGAAGCAGTGTTCAGTTTTTATCTCCAAATCTATATATAAATCTAATCTTAAATATATCCACACAAATGTTAAGTACATAAAAAGCATAAATATATACATATACCAGCATAATAACTTCTTGTAGCATGGTCTATTATCACTATCCACATAACATGTTATTTTATTAGCAAACAAAACACGTATATTTTTAACTGAATATTGAAGTTAGGCATAAGTCAAAGACCTGCATAACTTAACAAATGATGGGCTGCGTGTGTCAACAACAAAATGTGCTCTTTCTACAACATATTGATCATAAAGTATCAATAATGAGAAGTCTTTCATGAATAGCTTTAAAAATGTTCTCACATTGGGTGCCTGGGTGGCTCAGTTGGCTAAGCATCTGCCTTTGGTTCAGGTCATGATCCCAGGATCCTGGGATCAAGTCCTGTATTGGGCTTCCTGCTCAGCAGGGAGTCTGCTTCTCCCTCTACCCCTCCCCCCTGCTCATGATCTCTCTCTCTCTCTCACAGTCTCTCTCTCTCAAATAAATAAATAAAATCTTTAAAAAAAAAGTTCTCACATTATTTCACTTGATTTTACAAAAATCCTGAGTCGTAGAAATAACATGTGTTTTCACCATCTGTTTATGGATAAGAAAACAAGAACTCAAGCAAAATTATTTATCTTGTACTGTGAATCCAGGTCTTCTGCTTCTTGGCCCTCAGCTCTTTCCACACACATATGAAGTATCTTTTAGCCAAATTGAATGTTGGCCAGTTTTTCTGTAATCTCTAACTTGATGAGCTCTTATGAGGCAGAGTTGCCTAACCTACTGAGTAAATTACAAAACTTTGCACATCATCCTATTTACAATATCAAAAATAAAAGAGGCACCTGGGTGACTCAGTTGGTTAAGCATCTGCCTTTTGCTCAGGTCATGATCCCAGGGTCCTGGGATCGAGCCCCATGGTGGTCTCCCTGCTCCGTGGGGAGCCTGCTTCTCCCTCTCCCTCTGCCTCTCCCTCAGCTTGTGCTCTCTCTCTCTCTCAAATAAATAAAGTCTTTAAAGATAAATAAATAAATGAAATAAAATATCGAAAAAAAGATCTGGATACATGTCCTTCATATTGGTAGGAAGCATAGTTATTGATATTGAACTTAAGATTCCACTGAGTGTCTTCCAGAAATTAATACAGAAAATTGTCTCGGGTGAGTAAGTACTAAAATGGGCTCCCAGGTCATTACATTTGTATATTTGTAGGTCTAAAAGTACTTCATGTTATTATTTATATTGAATGTTCTATTTTAGAACCCAGTAAACCAAGGTCTCTTTCTTTGTAATTCTACTAAAGGAATGTCAAGAACTATTGTCAAGAACTCTTCTAAAAATGTTGTTTGTGATTATGATGCACAAAAATCCTCTTACAGTCTTGATATTTAGAGACAGTAATAACATCTGCCTCTCACTTATTCATAAGAATGAGAGAGATATAGCCCATATCAGTTGGTCAACATGATCATAAATTGAAGAGGTAGACCTGAATCTGAGGCACATAGGAAGTTCCACTAATATGTCTATATATCACCATATCTATTTAATGTTTAAACACGTTTTACTTTGCACAATAAGCATTTTCATGACTGACGATTTTCTTCATCTGAATTCCACATTTAGAAACAGATAGAACTTAAAAAAAATACTTTGTATCTCACTATATATACTATCCCTGCATGAACAGCTTCAGTGACTAGAATCTGCACCTTCATCATAGTTTTAGATTTTAAATTTGTACCTCCTAATGTACATGTATTTATTTATAGTAAATGCCCAGAGGTAGAGTTGCTGGATCAAAGAGTATGATTCAACTTCACCAACTGTTCTCCAAGGTAATACCAATCCACACTGCCACCAACAGTGCATAAGAGTTCTTTTCAACCCACATCCTTGCCAACATGGTGAATGTAGATTGGCATCTAGCTGTGTCTTCTTACTACTAAATTTATATTACTTTTTATATCTTATTTTGGTTACATATTTCTTTTTTTGTGAAGTGCTTATCCAAGCCTTCTGATTATTCTATAGGTGGTCTGTTTTCATACTGGGATATAGAACTCTAAGTATTCTAAATATGAGTCCATTGTTCTCTATATGTTCTCTAATATGGTTTTTCCAATTCATGTTCCTTTTTTTATTTACTGTATCTGTTGATCAGAGTTTATATTTTTAATACAGTAGATAATTATCTTTTTAAATTTGTGTTTAAGACTTAAAAACTTCCTACCATAAGATCATGAAGACACTCTCTTACCTAATCTTCTAAAGGATACCTTGGAATTACACATTTAGGTCAATAATTAGGATGACCATCTTTTTTGCCTTGAACATTCCTATTTTATACCTACAGTCCGGGGTACTTAATTGCACCTTTTTTTCTCTCTCAACAACATCCCAGTTTGGATAATAAATTATATGGTCATCCTACCTATAAACCCACATGGAGATAGTGTGTGTGTATTTGTGTGTGTGTGTGTGTGTGTGTCGTGAGGTAGGGGTCTATATTAATACATTTTTCTGAGTAACACACAACACCAAAATTTCAGTGCCTTCCCACAGCAAGGTTTATTTTTCATTCACACTTTGTGGCTTCATTCTGGTTGTGTGTGGTTTAGCAGTGGCTTAACTGGTTTAGCTCCAGACTTAAGATTTGGTTCAGTTCTGTTTCATATGACCTTCATCCTACACTCAGGCTGACAGAGCCCACATTCCATTCAGTAAGGCAAACTACATGGTCAAAATGAAAATATTTTGGTCATGAATATATATTCTGGGGCTTTTGGGTGACTCAGTCGGTTAAGCAACTGACTCTTGATTTCAGCTCAGGTTATAATCTCAGGGTCATGAGATCAAACCCCACGTCGGGCTATGAGCTGAGCATCGAGTCTGCTTTCTCCCTCTCCTGCTGCCCTTCCCCCTCTCTAAAAAAATAATTTCATATATATATTCTGTCCACATGGAAGCTGTGACCAGGTTGGAGAGAGAAAGAGAGAGAATTGTGAGAAGGGATGAAATATAGCTGTCTTCAACAGGGCCCATTTTTTCCCCCATGTGGATATCTATTTTACCCGGTAGCATTTTTTTTTTTACCACCCTTTCTTTCACCATACTACTATAATACCTCAGTCATAGTCAAATTATCCATGTATGGGTGGGTTTGTCTTGGGAAAATCTATTATATTTCCTTGGTATATTTGTCTATCTCTGTGACAAAACACCCCTTTTATTGAAATACAGTATACACGCAGTAAACTTTACCAATTTTTAGTGTATAACTTGATGAGGTTAGACAATTATATTAGCCATGTTATTACTACCAAAATCAAGATATAGAATGTTTATATCAGTACAAAAAAGCTTCCTCATGCCCCTTTGAGTCATTCCCATACCTGAATTTCAACCTTAGATATCCATTGATTTGCTTCCAGTTGTTAGAATTTTATTTACTTATTTTTTAAAGTTTCTTTCTTTCTTCTTCCTTTTTTTTTTTTTTTTTTAGTAATCTCTGCACCCAGCATGGGACTCAAACTCATGATCCTGAGATCAACAGTCACATGCTCTTCTGATTGAGCCAGTCCGGTTCCCCCAATTACTAGAATTTTAAATTTTTAAGAGTTTCATTTAAATAGAACTACACAGTATTTTATGTCAGACTTCCTTCACTTAGCATAATGTTTTTCAGGTGTGTTCAGGTAGTTGTGGATATTAATACTTCATTCTTTACATTGCCGAGTAGTATTCCATTAGAGGAATATAGTGTGATGTGTTTAATTATTTACCAATTGTATATTAGTTTTTAGGACTGCCATAACAAAATGTCACAAACTGCATGGCTTAAAAAACAGAAATTGATTGTCTCACAGTTCTGGAGGCTAGAAGTCCAAAATCAAGGTGTTGGCTGGGTTGATTCATTCTGCAGCTGTGAGAGAGAATCTGAAATTCTATGCCTAGTTTGCTTAGAATCTTTGTCATTCCTTGGCTTGTAAGCACATCACCACAATCTCTGCCTTCATGTTTGCAGGGCATTTTCCCTGTGGGTATGTTTGTGATTAAAATTTCCCTTATTTATAAAGATATCAGTATATTGGATGAGGGTCCCACGCTACTCCAATATGACCTCATCCTAACTAATTACATTGCAATGACCCTATTTCCAAATAAGGTCATATTCCTAGGTACTGGACATTAGTACTACAAAAAATGAATTTTGAAAAAACACAATTCAACTTATAACATGTTGATTCCAACTTTTGGCTATTATAAATAATGCTTTTATGAAAATGTGTACAAGTCTTTATGTGACTATTTGCTTTCATTTCTCCTGGGTATATACTGAGGAGTGATTATCAAAGCTTTTTAATAAGTCATGTTATCTGGAAGAACAAGTATTCTAACTCTTGTTTTCCTCAAGAATACCTCATTATATTCTTAGCATTTCCATTTGCAAAGAAATTTTAGAATCAGCCTTTCAAGTTCTAAAAAATAAGGAAAAAATAAAATAGAAATAAAAAGAAAAACAAAGTATTTTGATTGGATTATGTAATAACTATAAGTTATTTATATTTATATATAAATATATGTAATTTATATTTTTACAATATTGAGTGTTTCAGTGCATGAATTTTGTATATTTCTCCATCTCTTTGAGTCATAATTTCCTTTATTAAATATTCATATTTATTCATAAACAAATTACATATATTTTGATTTTTCTTGTGGTATAGTTTCATGATGTTAATATACTTTTTAGGGAGCTTGATTTTTTTAAAGATTTTATTAATTTATTTATTTTAGAGAGAAAGAAAGTGCACACTCACACACATGTGCATGTGAGGGGGCAGCAGTAGGGTGGGGTTGGGAAGGGTGGTGGTGGTGGTGGTGGAGGGGCAGAAGCAGAGGAAAAGAGGGAGGGGGAGAGAATCTCAAACAGACTCCATGCTGAGCACGGAGCCCAACATGGGGCTCCATCTCACAACCCCCTGAGATCATGACCTGAGCTGAAACCAATAGTCAGATGCCCAACCAACTCATCCACCCACACACCCATGAAGCTTGATTTTTAACTGTGGATTTCTAGAATATAAATACAATAGATTTTTCAGAAAGAGAGTGATTTTTCTGTTCAGGATCTTTGTAAATCCTCGTTCTAATTTATTCATAAATTTTTAAAAATTTCTATCTACATAGACATTAATGGTGAATAAAGAATGCTTTTTTTTTATAATCTTTACACGTGTCAAATTTTTTTTTTTTTTACTTATATTAACACACTGGCATAAACCTCTAATAAAAAGTTAATTAAGTGAAAGAGTCGGTAATGAACACATTTGTTTTATTCCCTACCTGAAAGGTAAGATTTTCAATGGATCATTATTATGATTTTTTTAAGGTAGACAGTTTTTGTAACAGCTAAAGAGCTATCTACAGAGGTGATCCACCTTGAAATGGCCACAGGCCCTAACTAACCAATGGGCTGCTTACAACCAGGCACAGTTACAAAGGAAGGGAAAATCCCCTATGTTCCCATACTTCTTCACTCTACTTTATAACCATAGCCCCTCACCACCACCCCTGACTGATAGTCTCTCCTTTGCTGTCCTGCCTGCGGCTCTCTTACAGCGTAGTCAATAAACTTTCTATCTCCTTTGTTCCACCTTGGGCGAATTCATTCACTGCCCAGGCTGAAGGCCCCTGCCTCATTGGAATGCACCACACTATCCTTGTAAATACTTCATGATTGAAGAGATTTTTTTACGGGGGGGGGGGGTAGGTGGGGAGGATGAAAAAATGTTAAAGTTTAGCTATCCCGTTTTCTGCATCTTTTAAAATAATCATATTCTTTTTTCTGCTTTAAGTTGTTAATGTCATGACTCACATTGATTTTTAAGGATTAAACAACTATGTATATCTAGTATAAATTCTACTTGATAGCCATATATTTGTTTTATTAGTATTTTGTGTAGAATTGTTGGTCTTATGTTAATAAGAAGACTGGTTGGTAATTTTGTTTTATCATATTAGTCTTTCATGTTTTTTGCTTCAAAGTTAAATTAGCCTCAAAATCGAATCTGATGAAAGTACCCTCTTTTTTTTCTCATAGATACTTTATTTAAGATGAGAAATTATAGGGACGCCTGGGTGGCTCAGTTGGTTAAGCGTCTACCTTGGCTCAGGTCATGATTCCAGGGTCTGTGCTCAGCAGGGAGCCTGCTTCTCCCTCTCCTCCCCACTTGTGCTCTCTCTTGCTATCTCTGTCGCTAACTCTGTCTCTCTCTCTCTCTTAAATAAATACATAAATAAATACATCTTTAAAAAAAAGTAAGAAATTATATTTTTCTTTATATCAATGGCAACAACCGCATTAACTGAAGCGTTGCCCTACACCCAATCCCAAACTGCTTCTACATTTTTTTGTTATTTGTTACACAGCAGCAACCTACTTCCAGGTATCAAAATCAGTATTTGTTTCTGATTGTTGCCATAACAAATTGCCACACACTTACTGACTTAAAATAATACAAATCTTATAGTTCTGGAGGTCAGAAGTCTAAAAGAGGTCTCGCTGGGCTAAAATCAAGGGTTTGATGAAACTGTGTTTCTTTCTGGAGGCTCTGGGAGAGAATAGGTTTCCTTCTGTTTTTCCAGCTTCTAGAATTACCCACATTCCTTACCTCATGGTCTCCTTCCATCTTTAAAACCATCAGTTACATTACTTTGATCTCTCCTGCTGTCATCACACCTCCACCTCTATCTCTGACACTCCTGCCTTTCTCTTTCACAATAAGGACCTTGTAATTTCATTGAATGCATTATTGTCAACCAGGACAATCTCCCTATCTCAAGAGCTTAACCTTTTTTAGATATTTATTTATGTATTTATTTATATTTATTTATTTTAGAGAGAGAGCAAGCGGGGGAAGAGGGAGAGAAAAAGAGAATCTCAAGCAGACTCCATGCTGAGCATGGAGCCCCACTTGGGGCTTGATCTCATGACCCTGAGATCATGACCCAAGCAGAAATCAAGAGTCAGACGCTCAGCCAATTGAGCCGCTCAGGGGTCCCAAGAACCTAAACTTAATCACTTCTTCAAAGTCTCTTTTGCCGTGTAAAGTAACATATTTATTGGGACGCCTGGGTGGTTCAGTCTGTTATGCAACTGCTTTTGGCTCCCAGGGTCCTGGGATCAAGACCCGCACCTGGCACCCTGCTCAGTGGAGAGCCTGCTCCCTCTCCCTCTGCCCTTCCCCCATTCGTGTGCGTGCATGCACTCTCTCTCTCTCACTCTCTATCTCAAATAAATAAATAAAATCTTAAAAAAAAAAAAAAGGTAACATATTTACAGTTTCCAGGGATCAAAACTTGGGTATCTGTGAGCAGCCATAATTCTGCCTACCATAATGTCCCAGGGACTAAGTCCTCTTCCTTTTCTGGTAAGTAGTTTCACACATGCTTACTCTAAAGGGTGTACTTAATAGACGCTGTTCACATACACAGAGCTCTGTATCAGATATTCTATATAACTGAAGGACAGAGGAAATTTTTAGCAGCTATTCCATTAATTATTTTTAATTGTGAAAGGGTCACAGAATGTTTATCCTACAAATCAGAAAACTATCATTATAAAACAGAAAGACCAAAATAAACATAATATCTATCTCTAAAGGAATAGAAATTACTTAAGAGAGCAAATTTCTCTCAGTAATTTGAGAAGATATATCCATAAAATAAGAAATGGATTCTCTGACAGTAAAAAAAAAAAAAAAAAAAAAAATCACTGAAAAAGACCTTAAATAGGTTACAAAATTTAACTATAAATTTTAAACAAGAAAACTGAAATGTAAAGACCTGGAAACTAGCCATACTACAGACACTAAGAATAACAGAGAAAAGGTAAGCTATCATGAGGACCTAAGAAATCAGTGTCATATCCATTTAAGCAAAACCCTAGATAGAATAAACAAAATGGAGGGGGAAATTACTGGAAGAAGAATGCAAGATATAAGCTTTAAGGTGGGAATATCACACTGAATACCCACTCAATGGCTGAAAAAGCCACCTCCAAGCAGATGAAATCACAGAAACTTCAAGAGGAAGAGAGGATATAGAAAAAAAATATGTAAGAACAAAAAAAGAGATCAGCACAGAGTGTAAAGAACAAGAATGACTTCAGAATTCTAATTAGTAATTGACGGGGGAGAAAAAAGATGCCGATGCCTAGCAAAATTATTTAACAAGTAAAAGACAAATTAAAGATATTTTTCAGACATGTAATTAATCAGTTAAGTTTTCCTTTCTTGACCTCTTTTTAAAATGTTACTGAAGGATGGGTTCCTATAGAACACAAAAATTATAAAAAGGTTACAATTCAGTAGATATCACAGATTTCAAGAAACAGTGGACCTCACCTATAAGTACTATGAAAAACATCCCAAGATGATATGCCATCTGATAATCCAAGAAATAAACTGATGTAAATTAGAACAATAATTCAACAAGCTCCAAGAATAATACGTCAAGAAAAAACTGAATTCAACTGAGCAAAAAGTAATTTGAGTAATAAAGTAAGCACAGAGCACATAGACAATTCTTGTCAACAAAATTGAACATGATTAGAAATTTCAAGGTAAACAAATGATGGAGAAACCATGAACAAAATGTGCAAAATGTGAAGCTAGCGAAAATTTGGCATTATTTTACATAACTGAGAGAATTTGGAGAAAGCATTCATATTTTTACCTCCATATTGTTACATTATTCATTACATTACCCACACTGGTGGTATCTTAAGACCTTTATCACATGACTTATTTCTTTAAAGATTAATCTTCCAACAGTCATAATATTTCAAATGCATTTTCAACGTTATAAGTTTAGAATTAACTATAAATGGGTGATGGATGGTTTAATAAGATTATAGATTAGAACATAAATCACATAATTTTCACAATGTAACAAATAACGATGACATAGAACTAAGTGTTTAAGTTAGGTAGAGAATTGAAGGCAGAATAATTTCGTCATTGCATTTAATAGAGGGATAATAAGAACTTTCAGAATTTGATGAATCGAGAGATTTCAGTTATGAAGCTTATGAATAGCAAAACAAAATAAAAATATTGAAGGAAGAGGGGAAAAGACATTAGAATAGAGAGATGTTGGATATACTCCTGATTTTCCATGATAGAAAATCAAAAGATATGATTTTAAAATAATAAAACAAGAAATGGACTTGGAGCAACAGAAAATCCAGCAGAATTATGCAAATGTGCAATGATTAAAACTGGCAAAACCTGGAAATTAGGACTCTGAATAGAAGTCTGTGGAAGTATAATCTACAATTTTATACCATATTCTTATTTATTGCCTTAATCGTTCTTTATAACTGGTTTGTTTACATTTATAGTGAATTGAAAGTTCACATACCACTCTCTCTTACCCCACCAAAAGAAAACTTTAAATGGCTAAATCAGAAGATGCTAAATGCAAAGCAAAAAAAAAGATCAGGGCTAGCATGACTTTTGTTCTCCAGAGGGCTAGAGGATTGATGAGGTGATTTAATTTATTACTTAATTTATATTCTTCGAATAAAAGGATTTCATATATAATTATTCCATCTTTGCAAATCTAATCTATCTTAAAAGACTCAAGATTATATATTTTTAAAATATTTTTAGGATTATCTACTGTTTTGAGTTTATGCAAGTGTAAATTCCATGGTAGGAGATTTACATGTATTTATTGAAGAGAATTATCTTTAAATTAATTAATTGACACATAGGAAATAGACCGAACTGAATATAAAACTCTGAATGAGCAGAATGAAAAGCTCATCAGAAAAAGATTGGAGTCATGAGGAAAGAAGAGGCTTTTGACCTCTATCTCTAAGTTAAAGTGATGAGCGGAACCGACCACTGGAAGGAAAAATCCTGACTTCCTGGAAAACAAATCTATTTGTCATTCTAACACTTAAAAAGAATATGAAATGGGTTGTTCCTTATCATTTCTAACTTAAATTTTAATCACCCTAGCATAACGTAAAACTGCCAACACAATCGTGCTAGACTGCTGCCAATTCAGCCAATTTCGTTCCACAAGAGCCACTAGAAATGGTGCTCCCTTGAGCCGCAGAGGAAAAAGCTGGACCCTCGTTTCTAGAATCCCTTTCCGGTAGGACTCCCATTCTTCCAGTTAGTGGCACTATTGAGAGACTTACAAGGTGGAAGAGGAGACCAATCTGAGTACTTCAGGGTAGAAATGTGAGAATGAATAGACAGTGGGTAGGGGTTTTGCTAATGGCTTCCAAGTGAAATCTTACAGCAGAGAGGTCACTGAGAATGTCTTCTCTGTGTTGGCTTCTTCTCTGCACTGCATTACCTACTTAATAATCTGAAGCAATGCATGGAGCATATCACATATAAAGTACAAACTAGGTATTCCATTTCAGTACTAGATAAATAGATTTAGTATATAATTTTATTATTTATTTTTCATTTATTTTTTTTTTAAAGAGAGAGAGAGAGAGCATGCAAATGGGTATAGGAAGGGCAGAAGGAGAGGGAGAGAGAGAATCCCAGTCAGGCTCACTCCACGCTGAACTCGGAGCCTAATGTGGGGCTCAACCTCAGGACCCTGAGATCATGACCTGAGCTGAAACCAAGAGTCAGACGCTTAACTGACTGAGCCACCCAGGAGCCCCTTAGCATATATTTTTAAATTAAACTTATAACACTATTTAAAATAAAATAGATTTATTCCTTGGCCAAATCTTTGAAACTAGCATTGAAGATCACAACTACAAGACGTCTCTAGAATATTTAAATTCTAATTCTCAACTTGAAGTCACTCCTTTTTTTTTTTTTTGATAAGTCTGAAATAAGAAAGCTCAATATCTCAATGTGGTTTTACAGTCTACCTCTGTTGTAACATTCTTTATGCTGTAAAATCTACCTGTCTAAAATAATATTCTTTTACTCAGAATTAAATTACACAAGTAGTTAATATTAACTGAACAAACTTTTGTCAATAATACTTCCTTTAACTGAAGGGCTATAATTAATTTACTTACTAAAATCTGAATTTCTATTTTGAAATTTCCCAAAAGAAAAGAGCTATCCAAAAAAGCATTAAAAGTATGACAGCTTTGGGGCGCCTGGGTGGCTCAGTTGGTTAAGCGACTGCCTTCGGCTCAGGTCATGATCCTGGAGTCCCGGGATCGAGTCCCACATCGGGCTCCCTGCTCAGCAGGAAGTCTGCTTCTCCCTCTGACCCTCCTCCCTCTCATGCTCTCTGTCTCTCACTGTCTCTCTCGCAAATAAATAAAATCTTAAAAAAAAAAAAAGTATGACAGCTTAATCTTCTCAATATGTCACTGTAAGAATTGTAAACTGTTGTTACATTTTGCTGCCTTTGAGACTGACAGAACTGGTATTAGAAAGATCAAGTGCTGGAAGAAAGTGTCACGTTTCAGGGTAGTTTGGAAATGAATACTGAGAAGAAGAATAAACAGAATTGCACTTAAGAGATTAGATCAGTAAAACATTATAAAAGTTTAGCACCACCTATGCAGAATCTCAAGGATAATGTAAAAAGCTGATTGTTTTGCAAAGTATACAGGCTCTTATTATTTGAATTTGTGTCAAAAGGTGCTCTTCCAGATTCTAAAGTAACACTCAGTGTAGAGGTAACTGAATTCCCTTTAGCCTTTCTTTCTTCCGTTGTCCTAATGGTACATTTATTCTTGACAAAACAGAAAGCAGACATCAAAATATATGTACGTATATATTTTCAGGTGAAAGATCACAATGCCTGTTAATTTAACCTTATTTTACTGTCCATCCTGTCAGTGCTGATGCCATTAACTAATGGTTCCATTAGTGGATTCAGCTAAGGCTGAATACTCTGGAGTGAGAGTCCCCTTGTCTTCCATCAGTTTCCCTTGGACTCTACTTCAAAGATTGCACAAGATTTCCATTCAAATAGATCAATTCCATTACTGCTTTGTGAGTTGTTTGCGACTGCTTTTCTTCCCTGAACCCAGGCATGCTACCTCATTTCATCCCTGATTCTATGTCATTAGAACATATGTCTGCCCTTTCTCTCTCCCTCTCTCCTTCAACTTAATTCCTGTGAGCCGCTTTGATTTTCTGTCATCAGATATGGATTAAGGAGTGGGTCAGTAAGGCAGATGCCTTGAGGCAGCAATCTTGAAGGAATGTATTTCGAAAGAGAAAATTGCACTTACCAGAACTCCTCCCCAGAAGTGTGCAAGAGCGCAGAATTGGAAGGAAAACCTTGACAAGCCCTTTAGTTAGAGGATCAGATTACCCAGAGACTTGCTTAAAACTGGTAGCTGGTCAGTCACTTGTTTTCCACCAAGGGTAAAACCTCTTAGAGACAGAGCTCTTCTTTCACTGCCTTTTCTTCCCCCCAGCTTTATTTCCTTCCCCAGGAGCCATTGGAATGATGCTTCCTTGATTGCAGAGGAAAAACTTGGAGCTTCGTTTCTAGAATTCCCTGCCAGTAGGACCTGCATTTTTCAAATGAACAGCACTACTGTGAGATTTGCAAGTTGGGGTTAGGGCTGAATTGCCTAGGGCCATTAGAAGCCAGTAGCCTAGTGTTCCTACACTGTCTTCAGGTACACTCAGGGTCCTTCAAAAATATTCATAGACTATCAGAAAGATGGGATATAAAACCTTTCTGGTCCTGCCCACTATTACCTGTTTCCCTTTCATGTTCAGCCTGGCAGGAGAGTGATGCAGTGAATAGACTGCTTGAAAACCAACTGTGAAGAAACTTTCAAGTGGAGCCCATCTTATGACTCAAATAGTGATTGCTCTACATCATAACAATTTTGAGAGAGAAGAGATCATACCAATCAAAGGCCTTTTTGTTCCAGAGGGCTTAAGTGTCTAGTACCTGAACCCAGTCAAATTAGTGGTAGATACAGGATTATAAGCCCTTCCCCAATAAAATGTTTTTTAATCCTTAAACATCTGTGATATACTCAGTATAATCTATGTAGATACCTGGACAATGGCCAACTATATATTCTTTGGAGTTTGATGCCATATCTTGTTGTATTCATAAAAATTACCTCCCACTACAACAAAACTAAACCAACTCCGTAAACATGCTTTTCTTTTATCTTACATACAAATGATGTATTTGTCAGACTCCTTATCAGGTGTTTGGTGACACCATCAATTTCTAGAATGTCAATACATTCTAGATGTCTTTCAATGTTTCCTGACTTTAGTTTTATTTAGGTCTTTAGCTGTAGTACTCTCAACAATACAAAACAGTTTGTACTCTCAGGGCACCTGGGTGGCTCAGATGGTTAAGCATCTACCTTTGGCTCAGGTCATGATCCCAGCATCCTGGGATCGAGCCCCGTATCGGGCTCCCTGCTCAGCGGGAAGCCTGCTTCTCCCTCTCTCACTCCCCTGCTTGTGCTCTCTCTCTCTAGCTTGCTCTCTCTCAAATAAATAAATAAATAATTTAAAAAAATAGTTTGTATTCCCTCTACCTCTTAATTTAGCTTCCAAGAGTACTGTTATCACACAAAAACTTAGGATAATAGTCTCTATACTCTGAATCATTGTGAGTATATGTGTATGTGTGTATGCTTTGGGGAGGTAAGTGTGAATTTCATATTTATTGTTATATTTATTTTTAAAGATTTTATTTATTTATTTGACACAGAATGAGAGAGAGAGAGAGAGAGATCACAAGCAGGAGGCGGGGGGTGGGGGGGTTGCGGAGGGAGAGTGAGAAGCAGGCTCCCAGCCGAGCAGGCAGCGTGATACGGGGCTCGATCCCAAGACCCTGGGATCATGACCTGAGCCAAAGGCAAATGCTTAACAACTGAGCCACCCAGGCACCCCTATTGTTACATTATTGAGAACGAAATATAAACTCAGTAACAACAGCCCTGGTAAATAAACATCACTTTCATTGATGTTGAGAAATAAACCAGATTAGATGACATTGACATTTCCTATAAATATAAAGTGATAATTATAGAGTAATCCTAGAATATTATTTTAAGATTCATTTATTTATTTGAGGGTGGGAGAGGGACAGAGGGAGACAGAGTCTCAAGCAGATTCCGAGCTGAATGCGGAGTCCAGCAAGGCACTGATCCCATGATCCCAAGACTATAATCCAAGCTGAAACCAAGAGTTGGGCCCCCATCCAATTGTGCCACCTCGTCACCTCTACAGTAATCCTAGAATCTTTAAGTTTAAAACTCTAAATCTACATAAAAGAAAAATTATTATTCATCAAAATATTTCTTAAAAACGACCATGAGGTATTAGGGTGTACTTTGGTTGTTAAAGTGGACAATATTTGTTGCAATGCTTGTATTTTTTATTAATTTAATTTTACTTATTTTATTTTTATAAATATAATATTTAAATATATATTTTACATATATTTATACATTAAAGTTATACATTAATAGTTTGTAACACATGGTACATGTGTTAGCTATTATCATGGTAATTATGCATATGAGTGAGTGATGGACTTCTCTAGGAAAAAATGATATTGAATGAATGAATGAGTGAATGAATAAATAAATGGAAATGCTCATTTTCCATGGCAATGCTAAGTATTTACTATTTGCTTTTAAGCATTCTATAGTCACTGGTAAATATTTATGAAAACTTAAGTTTGTTTGTTTGTTTTTTTAAATAAATAATGCAAAAAAAGCACCATTGATTTTGAAATACCCATCTTCAGTGGACTGACTAGGAAAAACAGCTGCTCCCTGCTCACTTTTAGAATTAATTTAGGGTGGGTTTTTTTGTTTTTTAGAGTAGTTAAAACATTTTTTTCCACTTATTTTCTTCCAGTTTGTGAATATATGTATGCAGAATGGACATTGCTCCAATATACATAATTTTTTGAACTATTAAGGAAACTGCAATTTTATTTATTGTTTTTTATTTTATGTATTTATTTTTTTTCATCATGATATGTGTACTCTTTAATCCCCATCCTCCCACCCACCTCCCCTCTGGTGATCTATTGCATCCAACCTCCCATCAACCCCCCTCTCTGGTGACCATCAGTTTGTTCTCTACAGTTAAGAGTCTGTTTCTTGGTCTCTCTCTCTCTCTCTCTCTCTCTCTGTCATTTTTTTTTTCTTTGCTTGTTTGTTTTGTTTCTTAAATTCCACATATGAATGAGATCAGATGGTATTTGTCTTTCTCTGACACAATTTATTTTTAAAGCGTTTTCTTATACTTTGAATATAGAAGATATATACAAAATCAAAATTTTAGTAACACTTTGTACTATTATTTTTATTCTAGCTAGTACTAAAATTAAGCACTTGAAAAAAAAATCTCAGAGATGTCTTCCAGTACTTTTTTTCCCCTCTCAACTCAGTGATCTCTGTGAAGGAGTTTGACAGCTTAATCTTCTCCATGTGTCTGTCACAGCATGAGCTGTAAACTGCTTGCGTGGTCAGTCTGCTTCTGTGATAGGTAGAAATGGTATTGAGTCAAATGCATGAAAATGAAAACATTAAATATTGGTTAAACCCACTTTTATTGCTACAGTTTATAATTTCATACTTGGTAAAATATGATTTTAATTATTTCAATAATTTATTTAATAATTCAATAATTAATTGTAATACAACAACGTAAATATAGAATCAGTGTCAGACTTGGGAAAAATATGATGCAAGTGACATTTTCTTCAATTCTCTTTCCTTTATCCTAAGTCTCTTTCCTTTATCCACTTGTGTTATCTTATTCTCCTGCTACATGGATCAGTGTCCTATTAAAAGGCCAAAGTCCTATAAGACAAATCATATATGAGGAAATTTCTTCCTTAAGTACAAACCAATTAAAATGTCCATGTCTTAGGCTTTATTCTTAGAGAAAGCTCTTAGTTAATTGAGTGCTTTATTGACACACTTTCTTTCTACCATGTAAAAAATAATTCTTACTAGGGGCGCCTGGGTGGCTCAGTCGTTAAGCGTCTGCCTTCGGCTCAGGTCATGATCCCAGGGTCCTGGGATCGAGCCCCGCGTCGGGCTCCCTGCTCAGTGGGAAGCCTGCTTCTCCCTCTTCCCCTCCCCCTGCTTGTGTTCCCTCTCTCACTGTGTCTCTCTCTGTCAAATAAATAAATAAAATCTTAAAAAAAATAAAAATAAAAAAAATAATTCTTACTAGAAAATCAAATATTAGTTGCTACCAACTAATATTTTAGTCTTTGTGAAATTTTTCACATTCTAAAGGACAATTTCTGAAAACATATGAAGTGTATAAGTAGCATTTCAGAAACGATATAGTTCAATTGGAAGAGCATCTCTTAAGATAATCTTCATGTACTATATATCATTACACTTGCACTTTGCCATATCATATCTGCCTGGAGATTTCTTCAGCTCTTTCTACATGTAAATCTTCTCTTTGTTCTTTGTCAATTCTTCACCACTGATATAACATATGACATACAACAGATGCATGTCAAAAAACGTCAGTATAGATACGTTGTTTGGTTATCCTTGACACCTTTCTATTTTTATTTCTCCTTCACCTTTTTCAATCAATTAATAGAAACTCTAGGTTTTCAATTTATAAAACTCTCTATTCCTCTCCATCAGCACCACCACCAGTCTTGCCCAGGCTATCCTCTTCTCTCTAAACGATCTACTAGGATAAGTTCTTAAATGGACTTCTAGCAACCTATTGTGTTCTGTTCCATTTATTTTTAATAGTAACAAGATTGCGGGGATGCCTGGGTGGCTCAGTCATTAAGCATCTGCCTTCGGCTCAGGTCATGATCCCAGGGTCCTGGGATCAAGCCCCACATCAGGCTCACTGCTCAGCCGGGAGTCTGCTTCTCCTTCTCCTTCTGCCCCTCCCCCTGAGAGCTTGTGCTCTCTCGATCAAAAAAATAAATAAAACGTTAAAAAAAAAAAAACCAGTAACAAGATTGCAAAAGTACTAAATCCCTTTAGAGGCTCTCTAAGCTACAGAGAAAAGAGTATTTTACATGCAGAGTAGATAATTTTGTAATGAACCCCTACTCTGTAGGACCAACTACTTTCATCAAGAATCACATCATAGTCAATAATTATTTTTGTTATTCATTCTTTAGCTTAAAATTTTAAAATAAGAATAAATTTTAATGTCAAACATGTCTTAATTCAGTTTAACTATTTCAAGCATGAATGGATATTTGCACTTTAATCTTATTAGTCAACACCTTTAATCTTGTTAATCCATAGTCCTAATTTCTTTCCAGTTTGAAAAAAGGTATAATCCTTTATCATTTCTTATATAAAATCAATTTCAAATGATATTTAAATGGTAAATATGTGAATGTTAAAAATATTTAACATATCTAAATGAAAGCAAATGTTTATAATATTGAACACAGGTTTTTCTTTTTTTACTTTTTTTGTGGACAGGTTTTTCTATCAAAGTAAAACTCACGAAGAAAATAACTTACTGAATACAGGAAAAAATTTAATTTTCTATGAGAAAAGTATGATAAAGAGTAAGGAAAATGACAAGCTGGGGAAAAAATTACAATATACAGCACAAGGAAGTAAAAATAAATACATCATAATCCTTATTTTTTATAATGGGCAAATGAATGATTACCCATATAGCTTTAAAACAATAAATTTCAAAAAAATTGTGAATAAAGCAAAATTGGCAAACAGATTTAAATTTGACAATGCATAATAGATGATTAGGCTAACCTTGCTGTCATCAGGCCCTATAGCATCCTCTCTCCAAAGCCATAGTCATTGACTTACCTCTACAAATGGATCTGTCTTAGGTATGGGGACCAACTGTGTACTTAATCAGGAGAAATGAAATATGTATTAATTTTTAAAGTCAGGTGGCTCAGAATTGAATTCAATTTTATCCAATTCCTCTCCTGCCATGTTTCCAGGTTTAGCAAAAGGGTCTATTTATTTTGTTTGTTTTTGGTTTTGTTTGCTTCCCCATGAGATTCTAGAGCCAGTAATTTGATTTTTTTGCCCCATTTCAAATCACATGTTCTAATTAAAAAGCAAATATTTTTGTATCTCTTTCTGTGAAGATATCCCAGATGACTCCTGAGTTTAAATAAATTATTTTGTTTGAGAGTATGATTTTTGAAAAGGTTAATACTGAGTGTAAAAGATCATTTAGTAAATGACAAAATATATTTTGTTAAGCAATGACATCTATGCAAGACAGAAAAATTAAGTATGTACACACATATATATGTGTATATATGCATATACACACATATAGAAATATACATGCATAGACATACACATATGTATATTTATATTAATCAGAAATTTAAATAAAACTAAACATGATGATCATTGATTTTTTTTCACTCTTCTTAAATTCTGGGGTATTTAATAGACAATATTCTTTGGAACAAAAAAATGGTAAATATTTTAGCATAGTTTATATTTTGAAAAGAATGATAAATGGAAGCTGGCTAGGAGGTAAAGTAGATACATACTAAGCATAAAGAAAGATGAAATCTAAAATAATTTAAAGCAGAATGCCTATCTTACATCGATAGCACCAATAGTTTTGTTGTCATATTATAATTATTAATAGTGCCCATCTTTTAACTCTTGAAAGTGTCCTATTTTGGATAGTAATTTATATGCTTGCTTTACTCATGCATTTTGCAGTGTTAGGAAAATGGACAAGGTCCACTGCCAGGGGTACAGAGCAAGGGCAGGGGGGAAGTACACAAATGTGCTGTGGAGAGAAATTAGTCTCTCTCCTTCATTCCATCTCTACCACTCTTCAAATGACTGGACAAAATTCAATAGTCCTGTCTCTCATCAATGTTCACAGGCTCTCCTGTGAGTGGGTTATAATTGAGATTGAGTCTACTCTTGCCCTTTGGTGAACCATTATTCCTAGCACCATGAAGATACAATTATTTTGGTCTGTTCTAGCTCAAAGCTATAATATGTTGCATAGTTCTTGTGTTTCAATTTAATCCTCCATAAACTAGAGGGGTGGCTTCTTCAAAGATGAGTGGTGAAGAATAGCTATGTTTAAATTATATAAAGGTCATAAGTCCCATATAAATGTAGAGTATAGCAAATTATCATCCACAGACTCTTGCTGGCTTCTTACCAGGATAGCAATCACATTCAGAGCAAATGCAGAGAGTATAAATTGAGAGTATAGCATGTCTGAACACAGAGGATTTGCATTTGTTATGTGAATTCATTTAATGTTTCTCTAATTCCTCTGAGTTTTGCATTTCATAGATAGCCGGCTCAGTGTGAAAGCTACAAACCTGTTCCAGAATCATCTAAAAGAAGTATTTAGTAACAGATGGCAATAAAAACACTACAATGGGCCTTATTTTGGTTTATTTTATTAGACCAAGGTTATGGCCACAGTTATGAACTTAATCTGTCTTTTTTTATAGTCATGATAGTGGTTTACATTGCTGTCGTATCACCAGCTGCCTTTGTTGAATCAAATGCTCTTTACTGCTTAATGCAGCTAAGCAGTGGAGCAAATAACCTATTTAGTGTAGCACCTTATTAGAAAATAGGGGTATTTCTAAGAAGGCAGTTTGGAGTCTAGGTAACTCACATGCTTGGTTTTAAGTTAGATGCATCTTTAGAACAGAAAAATAAAAATAAACATTAATTGCAAATAATGAAGAGTCTTTAGTAATATTCATGATTAAATCAAAACAAGCTGAAACAAGGGGGAAAATGATAAGGCAATAGCAAAGAATGAAAAAAGATAAGTGAGGAGAATCTGGTCATGTAAAGTGATCTCTAATTTAAATAAGATTATCTCATTTTTTAATAAATGTCCGTAGAACAATCTCTTCTTTAGTCTAATTTTAGATTTGGGTTATTCTATTTCATTATTAAAATAAACAAGACACAGGATGCAAAATGGACAAAGGACAACTGAAGCTCTCACGAGACAAGAGTCCACGATGTGTAAACAGGTTGTATTCATTGTTTACTTAGATCCAAACACATTGCCTTGTGTAAAAGACAAAAAAGTAAATTAGAGATACTTACAGTAGACTAGGAGATTCTAGTTAATCAACAATACAGGAGAATTTATACAATCAATGCCATTGATTTCAATAACCCCAACATCCTTAAACACCCTAGCTTTCACGCTTGTTCCCATTAAATTTCTATTTATTTCTTGTGCAAAGCCATTTCACTCTCTCCTTTTCTCCCTGCTGCTACCCAGCTGTCTTTTAATTCCTAGTTTGCTTTCCAGATAGCCTGACACCAAGAAGGGGATGGCATGAATGTTGTACATACAAGCATGTAACCCTTGTCAAAAATTTGAGGTATAAATTTTACTGGCATTTTGCTACATGCATCAGTCATGATTGAGTTTGGTTAGAATTATTTAGGATGTGATATCCAAGTAAACTCTGATTACACTACAGATTTTAGTCTCTCACCCCAAAAACTGAGGATCAGATACAGTGAACTTAAGTGTCACCAAATCTCCTTCCTTAATTGTAACACATAGTATCAGAGATAAAGAGATATGCGAAGTGCACTCACTACAAAACAATATCCAAATTCTGTTAGCCACCACTTATACTTGTACATTAATCTCCTTTGTGGTTGATTACAGAAAAGATATTTTTTAAATTATCAAAAATTTTTGAGTTTATAGTTTGTATCTACCAATTTAACTTACAACTACCAACTGCTATAAGATTACAGAGAAAGCATAAGCACCACTTGATTATATAGGCCTATGCGTTGAGAGTTTCTAAAAATGGTGACCAATTTCAGAGTTAAAAATGAAACGCAAAATAGTTCCCAAGTTGTATGTTTAAAACAATTGTTTCAGAAGTATTTTTATGATAGATAATAGAATTCACAAGTTGCATTAAAGAAACTCATTTTAGTGGCAATAGAAGACTGGATTTGAGAATAGCACTGAATTTTGTGATAAAATGTCAGTAGTAAAGATGCAAAGTCAGAATGTAAATAATGTAATTTTTTTTTCCACTAGTCTCAATATGCATGTGACTATGATTTATGCCAACTTCAATTAGTTAACCCCCTCCCCCAATTGTCTATGTTACATAAAACGATGGTGAGAATTTGGTGGTCTGTTCTGGTTTGGTCCCTCTAACTGCAGAGACCTTATCTGGGCAGAATGGTGTGCTTTGAAAGGGGGCTAAACGGACATTTCTAACTACCTCCTCTGCCCCATGCATACCACTTTACTCTTCAGCTAAATCCAAGCCTCCTTAAATAGAAGCACATGACTCTGGCAGATCAGCAAAACTTTGATTCTGTCTTAGAAGCTAAAACTGAGCCTGTAAGGAAACTATGTTTTCACAGTCGCCCTGACTATACATTTTTTGCTAAAGTTGTTACAGACCTGAAACAGTCTGCAACTGGAACAGGTCATTCCAAATGGCTAGAAGATCCAACTCCTCAAGCTGGGGCTCCCATGGACCCATACCAGCATTTGGAGTTATTTGTTAAGGGATGTTTACACTACTTGGCAAAAGAGATGAGACACCTAGATTGAAATCCTTTGTTAGGTATTAGCTCTGTGAGCTTTGATTAGGCTACCAGATTTCTCTATCCATCAGTTTAATCATCTGTTAATTGGAGAAATGGACCTCACCTAGCTATTCCAAAGGCTAGAGTAATCTCTGTTAGAGTATCTGACACAGATTAGGGTCTAATAAATGTTGCAGGGGAAATGACTTTCTCCCTGTGACTGATGAGTAACCGGATTCCCAAATTCTCCTTATTTTTGATGCTACTTTGTATAACGAAGCCCAAACATTCTCTGGACGCTTTCCTTATATACAGTGAGACATACAGCTTATTCTAGCTAGAATAAACACCTTAGTCTTTTCTGAAATAGTGGACATTGTTTAAAATATTAATTACAATTTTGGCCAACACATTTTTCAGCAGAGATATACACAGGATATAAAAAATATGATATAAGCATATTTAAATCTTCAAAACATTTTTAATATTCTGATTAACTAAATATCTGTATTTATTTAATTTATTTAATTTATTTAAATATCTGTATTATTGTTTAAATTGTAGATTCCCTGGGCGCCTGGGTGGCTCAGTCGGTTAAGCGACTGCCTTCGGCTCAGGTCACGATCCTGGAGTCCCGGGATCGAGTCCCACATCGGGCTCCCTGCTCAATGGGGAGTCTGCTTCACCCTCTGACCGTCTCCCCTCTCATGCTCTTTCTCACCCTAAAATAAATAAATAAAATCTCTTAAATTGTAGATTCCCTATAGCTACAAGTGGTTGACTATGGCTTTTAGAGATGGTGGCTCCTGAGCTAGGCCTTGAGTAGGGTTTTGATAAGATGATACAGTAACATGGGCTAGCGACATCACAAAATCCAGAGTTGGTTCGATCTACGGAACTAACATATATGAGAAATCTCTGGGATAGCAGAAAATGAAGAGTTGCTGAGTCCATGAATG
The DNA here is from genome assembly GCF_002201575.2 of Neomonachus schauinslandi. NCBI lineage: Eukaryota > Metazoa > Chordata > Mammalia > Carnivora > Phocidae > Neomonachus > Neomonachus schauinslandi. The sequence goes on from NC_058404.1 coordinate 98,730,866, forward strand.
CGTTTTTAGGTAGAAAATGATTAAGTATATCCTTTTTTCTTGCTTCCATTGCTCTGGATGGACCACTGCCACCTCAAAGGCCCTTCAAGTGAGAACTCTCCAAGAAGTCTAGGTCAGTGAGGAAACTTCATAGTGACTGGGACAGGAATACTTTAAAAGAGGAGGAGATAGACCAGCCAACCCTGAGAATGTTTTCCTTTCAGCATGCCCTTCCACATCCTAGAGTAAATGAATATAATTTAAGGAAAAGCTCTTGAGGAAAAAAAAAAAAAGAATCTCAGCAGAAGCATATGTTAATACATATAAGTTTTCTGCGCTGAGGCATATTCCCTTCTCCTAATAGATATCCTAAATTTAGCATAGGGAAATAAGGTAAGGTACAGGTGTTATAATCCTCACCCAGCTACACATTATCAGTTGAGGTACTAAAACCTCCAGGGGACAAATAACAGTGATTTGGAGTGTGGACTCTGTCATGAAAATACCACAGCTTAATACCTGATTCAACAAGGCAGAATTAATGAATCAGATGAAGTAAAGGATATTAAAAAAAGCATATTTGTATTTTTGAAAATTAAGGATGGAAAATTGAAATGTGAAACAGAAACAAGAAATTATGAAGAACAGTTTTCAAGGTATAATAATTACATTAAAAGCTCAGTAGATGGAGTGAACTGCAGAGCCATGCAGCTGGAAAACAAAACAAAACAAAAAAGCCCAGAACTTTTGGAATCTTTTTCAAAATAGAAGTTAATGGATATGAGATATAAAAGTAAATATATGACAACATGTATTATATATGTTCCAGAAAGTGAGAAAAAAATGCATAAATGAATGTAAAGGAAATCTGACAAATGAAGACCAATAGCATTTTAGAATTAGAAAAAGATGCAGCATTTCAGGCTGAAAGACTCAAAGCAAGTCCACCAAGATTACTAAGTTTTGAAATCACACGTTATAGTGAAATTCAAACCATTAAACAGAGAAAAAATTATAAAATGTGTTAGAAGTCACCTATAAAGAAATAAGAAAAAACATGCTCAAGATCATTATTGGATGAAGACAGTGAAGTAATATTTTCTATTTGTTGAAGGAAAAGAACTTTAAACATACCAGTGTATTACAAGCTAAACCATCGTATCAATCTGGAGACCAGTAATTCTATTATCAGGAACACACTAAATGTCTCAGAAAGCTTATCATAAACAGACCCTTTGATAAGAGTCCTCAAAAACGTATTCCATCAAGAAACATAAGATGAAAAGGATGCTGTGACACCTGGCAAGTAAGGGTGAGTAAAGAACTTAGAACATGTAACAACATATCTAGATTAGCAAGAAGCATAGATGCTGGGGGCAATGGGGTGATATGAGGAAAAAAATAAAATCAAGCAATAGTAAAAACTTGCACAGACCAAATAAACTTCACCAAATAAGCTTCTATGTAATGAAACAAGATGTATGACTGTCTAAGAAAGAAGAGAAAGATGAAGACAAGGAGAAGGAAGACCAAGCACAGAAAGAGGAAGAGGGGATGGATATGAGGTGGATCATGATGGAAATTCCTTAGAAAAATTGAGTAGCCCAGGGGTGCCTGGGTGGCTCAGTTGGTTAAGCATCTGACTCTTGATTTCGGCTCAGATCATGACCTCAGGGTCATGACATCGGGCCCACGTCGGGCTCTGCACTCAGCTCAGAGTCTACTTGTCCCTCTCCCTCTGCTCCTCCCCCCCCCCACTTGCACTCTTTCTCTCTCTCTAAATACATAAATAATCTCAAAAAAGAAAGAAAGAAGAAAGGAAAGAAAGAAAGAAAGAAAGAAAGAAAGAAAGAAAGAAAGAAAGAAAGAAAGAAAAAAGAAAGAAAGAAAGAAAGAAAGAAAGAAAGAAAGAAAGAAAGAAAAAGAAAGAAAGAAAGAAAGAAAGAAAGAAAGAAAGAAAGAAAAAAGAAAGAAAGAAAGAAAGAAAGAAAGAAAGAAAAAGAAAGAAAGAAAGAAAGAAAAAAGAAAGAAAGAAAGAAAGAAAGAAAAAGAAAGAAAGAAAGAAAGAAAGAAAGAAAGAAAGAAAGAAAGAAAGAAAGAGAGTATCCCTGATTAGCAAGAATGGAAGTTTGATTTCTTATCACAATAAAAAATAAAACTAGAAAAGTGAGGGGCCAACTAGTGAAAAATTGAAAATTAAAAAGCAAGCATTTAATTCTGAGGACAATGGGATTCACTGAATGCTTTTGACTAGGCAAGTAAGATGATCAAATTATCTTTTAAAAAGATAATTTGAGCACTAATATTTAAATTGGTTGATAAGGGCGCCTGGGTGGCTCAGACGGTTGAGCGTCTGCCTTCGGCTCAGGTCATGATCCCAGGGTCCTGGGATCGATTCCCGCATCGGGCTCCCTGCTCCTTGGGAGCCTGCTTCTCCCTCTGCTTCTCTCTCTCTCTCTCTCTCTCTCTGTCTCTCATGAATAAATAAATAAACTCTTTAAAAATAAATAAATAAATAAATAAATTGGTTGATGGAAGAGAAGCCAAGAAGGTATTAAAAAGGTATTAAAACAATTCAAAAATGAATAATAGCTGGCAATAAGATGATGGTTTAGCTTATACGACAAGGAGAGGAAGAGTTAAACAGAAGTGTCCCCTAAGTTACCTTATCTAGCATAATGCTGAATTATATCACACAGTATTGTCACTTTGATATACAATGGGGAAACACATTGTTTTCTCACACCCCCAACAAGAAAAGTTCTCTTTTGACAAAGGGTATAGAATATATATCTTTTTCACCAAACTGTAAAAGAAAATGCAGAGCATAGGGATAGAAATTAGCACAGTTCAGAAGGACACAGGTAGAATGAAAGGCAGAGAAGCCAATCCTAGATCCACCAGTGGGATAAGATAAACCAGATTCCAATCACCCTTCTATCAGGGGAGTTAACTGGAATGAGGAAGAAATAATTGGAGCTGGCACTATGTACAACTGTTATGGCTGAGAAAAGGTCAAATACTTTCAGAAATAAATTCTTAAGTGCATGGTTAAAATCACACTAACAGGAATAATTTGTTTCTTCATTTGGCACTTGCCCAGTGATATGCGCTTCCTTCTCAGCTAACTAGCAAAGCCTCAGTTCTAACTGGTTGGGTATTGAACCAGAATCGGAGCATTAACCATTTCCAGTTCAGAAGACTGCAGCCCACTGTCAGCTCCCTTCAGAGTCAGCCTGACTTTGAGCAGAGAGCCTTCCTCAGCACAAGTTTAAAGCCTGAGACCTTTGAAATGATCCCCTAAGGAACATTTCTTCCTGTAGGGAGTATGGATACTAATAAATATAGAAAGAGCCACAGGCACATGTGCTTGAGAAAAGATACTAGGGAAGGACGAGGCGTTGGAGAAAGGGAAGGAGCTTAAATGGGAATCTTCCTTTCCCAGGTTTGAAAGTAAGATCAACTTGTATTGTTTATCCTACTCAGCATTGTCTTTTGAGATCAATCAGTTCAGAAAAATGTGTAATAATCTCACTCCAGTCTATTGTGGGTTTTGTTCGGAGAAGCATGAAAATGGCTAAGAAGGAAGGTATTTAGAAAAAGGAATATGTTAGGAACAGAATTGTGCTCCTCCACCCTCCACCCACCCTCCTATCCTACCCTCCACCCAATTTATATGCTAAGTCTCTAAACTCCAACCTAACCTTAGGAGATAGAGCTTTTAGGAGGTGTTAAGGTTAAAGAGGATATAAGGATGGGGTCCTAATCTAATAGAATGGGTGGTTTTATAAGAAGAGGAAGAACAAGATATCTCTCTCTTCTCTCTCTCTCTCTCTCTCTCTCTCTCTCTCTCTCTCTCTCTCTCGTGAGAACACAGCGAAAAAACTGCATTCTGCAAGCCGGGAGGAGGGCTCTGGCCAGACTGACCATGCTGGCACACAGATGGAAGAAGACTTCTGGCCCCCAGAACAACGAGAAAATAAATTTCTGTTGTTTAAGCCACCCAGTCTCTGGTATTTCTTTATGGAAGCCTGAGCAAGCTAATACAGGAGGTAAACCCAGTGCCTATTTTGTATGACTTTCATCCTTGATGTTAGAGAGTCTCTGCTGAAAATGAAAATACCTGATCGTTAACCAGCTCCACTCCTGAATGAATACACACACAGTATGTCTGAGCATTGCATTTGTATCTGAAGCCTCTGGAATATTACACTTGCTTTATGCACTAGGTTATATTCATGCAGAGTGAAATGAATTTTAGAGCTTTGTCTACATCAATTCCTGATGTAAAATTTAAGATGTTTGGTGAACCCAGTTTACCATTTACTAAAAATGCTTAGCACCAAAAAGTTTGAAATTCTTAATTTCAACAACCAATGTTTATATTTAGCAAGTAAAATAAGAGCTGGTCATTTATTCTCACTTGCTACAACTTAGTGGTTATATTACAAAAGACTGTCCTTGTGTGTATGGGACTGTGTGTGCGCCTACAGCTAGGACCACGTGTTGTTTCACTTCAAAAATCCTAAAAGTGGGCGCCTGGGTGGCTCAGTCGGTTAAGCGACTGCCTTCGGCTCAGGTCATGATCCTGGAGTCCCTGAATTGAGTCCCGCATCGGGCTCCCTGCTCGGCAGGGAGTCTGCTTCTCCCTCTGACCCTCCCCCATCTCATGCTCTCTCTCTCATTCTCGCTGTCTCAAATAAATAAATAAAATCTTTAAAAAAAAAAAAATCCTAAAAGTTATGGTTGAGCATTTCTTACATAATTATTAATCACTAGCAGCATGATGAAGCATAAATACTTTATAAAATAAAGTTTTATGTGTAACGTCGGCACATATTTTATTTTATTTCCTTCGGCAGTGCTTAAAATAGATGTTTTGCTATCTTGCTTTCCTGATAGCATTCCCCTTAAAATTTATCTTTTATGGTGAAATAAAATGCTATAATATAAACAAGTTTTAAAGTTCGTATTTTTTTCTCCAGTTCAGGCAATTTGTATTAGCTATTGCACACTTTTAAAAGAAAAAAAAAAATTGATCTTTCTCATCCCTGATCAAAATTCATAGTTGTTTCAAAATAAATCAGCATATGGGAAATTAGTATCATCATATCACAGAAGAGCATTCTTATTAGTGGCACTAGTCCACATGATAAAACAGCTTGCAAAATTTTATATTATCTATAAAAGCCACATATAGTTAGAGGAATTTTATAGTAGCACATTAGCTACCCCTACAAAATGGAAAAAAAAGGTATAGATTTGTAACTGTATTCTCCATCTATTTTTTGTTTGTTTTAAGTCATTGATCATGGCTGAGTTTCTTAACTTTTTTTTGAAGCTCAGATTAGAATAAAATTGTAATAGTTTATGTAAGACTCTGTTTAGAAGTCACAGTCCCCAGTAGATTAGCATCATTTGCTTTGTAATTTTTGTGAGTATATCTAAAATAATACCTATACTAGTTTTGCATATGTGTTTATTTTGCCTCCCTTTATCAGACTACAAGTTCTCTTGTAAGAGGAATTATGTTTTGTTCATTCTTTTGCCCCAAACCCCTGCACAATAATTGACAATAAGCATACCCTCAGTAATTGCCAACTGAATGAACAAATACTCAGTAGAAATGGAACCAGGGCCTCTGGAGCCTTACTGTGTGGGTTTAAATCCTGGTTTTGGACTTTAAACTCTGTTACCTTGACAAATCACCCTATCTTTTGGGGGGATAATACTACAATTCAGTCCATATGGTTTTATTATTAATTGAGTTAATACCTGTAAAACATTTAGACTACTGCTTGGATCTTAGGACTCAGTCAACACCTAGTATTATTATTCAATATAGGAAACATAAAAAACTGTTAAACTATATTTTTTCCTGAAGTTGTGCTAAAAAAAATAAGGCAATATGTTCTTATTTATGCACAGTGCAAAATGATTTCTACATTCTGCAATTCTCTAGATGTTATAAACTTTCATCGGCTTAGTTAACTTCTCTCAAATTCAGTTCAGTTCATCCACTCAACAATCTTTATTTGGTAGAATTTAAAGTAAAAATAATCCTGACCTTTAAGATATTCGCAGTTTATATGAGGGTTTGACAGATATACTCACAGAGAAATAGTACTTTTTGAACATCTTCATTAGCATTTACCTCAATATTTTGTAATTATGTTTATACTTGTCTTTTGAATAGAATCTGAATTCATTTAAGAGATATTTTTAAAAAATACTTTATTGTTCTTATATCCCCAGCTCCTGAACATTTAATAAAGTTTGACAAAATAACATATATGTAGCAATATAATTGATTCAGATTCATCTAAGGGATTAATACAGGAAGTTGATTAATATTTTTTAAAAGATTTATTTATTTATTTGAGAAAGAGAGAGTGCACGAGCATGGGGGAAGGGGCAGGAGGAGGGAGAGAGAGAATCCTCAAGCAGCCTCCCCTCACTGAGCACAGAGCCTGATGGGGGGCTTCATCCCAGGACCCTGAGATCATGACCTGAGCTGAAATCAAGAGTCAGCTGCTTAACCAACTGAGCCACCCAAGCACCCCAATTAATTAATATTTTTCAGGCAAAGAATTATTTAAAAATACATATTCACCTTAGATATTTAAATTCAATTTTAAACAGGGGAAGGAAAACTAATTTGTCTACATTTTAACATGGAGTTCAGAAGTTTTCTATTAGTAGGTGTGTCTTATTCATGTTTTACAATATTCATGCTTTATATTTCTTGTATAAATAGTAGTCATAAGCCACTAACTAGAATTTTCTATTTCTGTTTTTATGAAGAATTTTAAAATATTAATGAAACAATCTGAGTACAGAATAACTCAAGATTTTTTTCCCCTGAGTTCTTAAATAGATCTAAGCATTAATTCAACAGTAGTGTTTTCAATTATTTACTTTCATATTTCTACCAAAAAACCTCAACTTCGTTTTCTTAGATATAATGCTCTTTGTTTTTGCATGTAAATTTAATGAATTAGCAAGAAATTTAAATCTCATAATTACAATGACAAATGCAATTGACATATTTTGGGGAACAAAGACAATGAACTATTTGTAAACATGAGTCAACCTGTGCAAACTTTGGGGCTTGGGTGGTGGGTACTACACATGCATGAGGTAGGTGAATGCTTGAAGAGAACAGAGAGTGTTTGTTAATTAAGTTCTGTCACTGGAGATCTATTAAAATAACTTCCATTGTATATCTGGTTGTCAGAAATCTGGAAATTCTTTACAGAGCAAGTGTTATTTAAGGTAGACCTAAGGAACAGGAAGCAGACTGAGAAATGACCTCAAGTCTAGAAAAAGTGTGACTCCGGACACCTCAATTAGTCTAACTTGAACATATGAACACAGAGGTTTTGAAAAAGTAAATTTCTGAAAGACCTTGAATACTAGGATGGTCAACAGAATTTAATTCCTTAGCAATGCTAGAAATGGAAGATTGGTGAACAGAAACACGGTATTAAGAATTAATCTTTTATCAACATAAGATAATTTAGATGAAATGAGGTACTTGAACAAAGACAAAAAAGCTTAAACAAAATGATGATGATAGGGGAAAAAAAGCAAGATTTTTATTTGAGAAATGCTTTAAAGATTAAGTTATATTCTTTAATCTATATAATTTATATGCATATATATGCATACATATACACACATACATATGTACCATATGTCAAAAGCCTATCTTCTAAGGCATTTAACAGGTTTAATTAATAATAATTATATAATCTGCATTGTTCTAAATGATTTACATGAATAATTCATATAAGACATAATAATTTTAGTAGGTGGTTACTATTATTATGTACAAAATAAGTTGAAGAAACTGAGGCACAGAGAAATTAAGTAATTTGTCCGCAGTCATGCAGCTAGTTAGTAATGGAGCCAGGCTTTGAACTCACACTTACAGCTTTAGACAGCTTTTAACCACTAAACTACAGAGCCATTCCATGAGAGAGATGCAAGCACAACAAAGTGAAGTAGAGGCTGGGGCTTTTATAGAGGTACATGCTTGGGGAAAATTTTTTTCAGAGCCAATCATGTCTTCTGTGCTATATATGCTGCTTTTTTCCCCCTTGATTGTTTCCCCTTCTTGTGCCAAATGTTCCCAAAATTCCACTGAGTGTTGCATCCTTTTCCTGCTGTGTAGAGCTCATTACTCTACTTTCAACACCAAAGGTAGGTCCTGATTGGTTGAAGTCATTCAACAAAGTCCTTTTCCCATAGTAATTAATTCAGGGGTGGGCAAATGATTCAATTGACATGATGAAATATTTAGGAAAGTAGCTTCTTTGTTCTTCAAGAGAACCACCAAAAATTTCTCTCTCTGCGTCCCCCACCCCTCCCTCCCCCACCCTGCTTTGGCTATCAGCAAGGAAGCATTTGGCCATGGTATCAATCTCTGCGGCCATTTGTGGCTATGAGGGAGCTCTGACTGAGGTGGAAGCGTTTATCCCAAAGACAAAGCAAAATGAACCAAATCTTTAACAACACTGCAAAGTTACCGTATTTATGAGCCTCAGTAGATCTCCTTTTGGTATGTAAACCTTTCTAAATTGGATTTTAGGTTATTTGCAACCAAAATTATTCTGTTGCATTTATAATTTCTGTACTTTTTATAACCAGACAGTGTCACTTAATTACAAAATTTGTGACATTCTCCTTTTATGATCCATCTATTTATAAATAGAGCATGATATCCTTGATTCCATACTGATGTTTTTCTCCTAAAGGTATGCAAAGATTTTCCTGATTTGGACTATATAGTTTCATCTTTGTTCGCTTGCATCTTAGCTAAGGTGTCTTCCTTTACACATTCCAGGCTAAAAAATCTGACAAATTATTATACTTAAAGTTGTTGGGATTGAAAAAAGAAATCTGTCAAGGATACTTACTTTACTCATCTGGGTCAGAGAAAAAATTAATTCATACTCACTGGTTTTATTAAACTAAGCCTTAATTACATTGCTCTTATATCTTATAAATAGGATGTTAGTTTCTAATTATATAGCACTTAGTTTAATCATTCCATAGGTTGCTATAGGTTGAAAGCAGTTTTTATGTATATCATCTTTATATTAGTAAAATGGACAGAATGGGAAGAATAACCAGCTTGTGAAAGAAAGTACATTTTATTTTGAAATAATTTTTAAATAGTTTTTGAAATGCATTTTTAGTTTCAAATAAAAGCATATGGAAATGTCAAATAGGAAATTGGAATTCTAAATCTGAATATCAGAAGCAAATTTTCAATCAGATATACATATTTTTAAAACACAGGAAATAAATTGATCCAGACTCAATTATCCATTCTGACATTATGGTGGGTTAGATGGTTTAAGAAGCCTCCTACTTCAAGGAAAAAAAAAAAAATCTGGACTTGCAAAAAGTAGAGGAGTTCTAAAACAAAACAAAATAAAAAATAAAAATAAACCATGCTACTTTACCTCTGCATCTTTTCCCCCCAAACACCTGTATCTGGAGATTGAGTTAAGGATAAAACTGTGGATAGACAGGAAAAGAATTTCCCCCAAGGCAGATGCTCATAATAGCCCAACAAGTCTTAGGTAAGAGGTTGAATGTAGGTCCCCCAATTGATTTGGGCCCCTCTGTTGGGAAAGTGGAGCAAAGTTGTTCTGGGTCTTTGGCAAATCCTAACTGCTTGCAAGAAGCAGACCAAAGTTTTTTCTAGAAGCGAGCATCTCCCAAAAAAGCATGGTGGAGAGATATAGATTAGCAGCAAGCAATGAGCATGCATACCAACCAATGGGTAAAATAAAAAAACAGATTTCCATTCCCCAACCCTAAAAGATGATGATATAAATTGCAAAATACAGATAACACTAAATATGACCATGCTTAAGGAAGTAAAAGATGACATCACAAAGATGAATGAGTAATGAATGGATAGAGACTATGAAGAATGACCATTAAATTTGTAAAAATAAAAGAAAATCAAACTGAACTTGAGAAGTCAAAATCATTACTGATTGAAATATAAAGCTCAATGAACAAGTTAGGTTAACAGGTGGCAAATGATCTCTCCAGATTTGGGAGATAGGGGTAATGTTTTAGTTCTTGTGTTGACAGTTGTAGTTCTAGTTCTTGTATATTTACAGTTACTCATATCAATATTAAGCATCATAATGTATAAGGAAGGGTTTAATATATGCTTCAGTAATATATCAATAGTTACATTAAAATTAAGAGAAAATTTTATATAACTTAAGATTGTGTAACAGGTGAGGCAGTGTCTTGATTTTGGGGAAGAAAATGAGACTGCTGTGTAAGTGGCATGAACAAATTTCAAGAGGGCAAGTTGAAAAATAGCATAGGCATATGATCTGAAAAATCATCAGTGGAAAGCAAGGTGCTAATAACAATAACTATTATATTCCTATAACTATTCCAATAACTATTATATTCCTAATCAGTTTCTAGATACAATGCTTGTTTGTTACATTCTCCTTTGAAATCGGTCAATGGACTTAGCATCATCTGAGGCAAATCAGCTCTCAATTTTAAAAAGCGTTTTTGTGTGCACAAAAATGAACACACAAATTGCTTAAAATAAAATTAATGTTTAATTTTTTCTGTGATTTTCAAACTTTGCTCTTTAGAACCTTCCCAGGGCCCCACAAAATAGGGGGGAAATCCCAGCTTGACTTTAAGCCCCTCTATTCTATTTCCAGTGGTGCAATCATTCTACAGTAAATTCCTTCAACTATAGTTCCTGGTGGTTATCAACATAAATATTCTTTAAATTAATTCAGACGCTTAAAAAAAAAAAAAACTTGGTCTCTAAAAATCATTTAGTTTTTATGTATTTATAAGGCAGTTGTAGTCAAAAGATAAAAGCACTAGTGATCTGATAGGTCTGTGTCAAAAAAATGTTATACGTTACAGAAGAAAAAACTGGATTAAATAAAAGCAAGGGATCTATCTGATGCAAGAACTAAAAGGTGTAGAGCCATAAAATGTCAAAACCAAAAAAGACCTTGGAGATCATCTAGCCCAAAACTCCTCCCTGACCACAAACAATTTTGCAGAAGTCGGAGAAAATTAAAATTAAATAAATGTATTGGGCAAAGTGAGAGAAAAACAGTATTAAAATATTTTGATAACTTTTTTAAAAATTGAGAATAAACAGCCATAGTTGACAGACTAGTTAATCATATTTTTGTCTATGGGATATTTTTACCCTTGACATTGTCTCTAACACTAGAGTGAAAAAAGTAAAAGTTGCATAACAATAATAATGTGTGTTTGTAGTTTTGGAATAAACCAAATAATGTAAACAAATCACTAAAAAGTATCCTTTTTAAAATGTTAGATACTTAGGATGAATAATTAAAGGATATTGTATGAGTAGATAATCAAGCAGGAAAATATTACTTCTAACTATACCAGAGTGTCAGTCTACCAAGTCCTAAGCTTTCAAAAAGTTAGTTTACCCATGAAAACTAATTAAAAATTTTTGATGGGTAAATATCTTACCTAGTATTATATTCTACTGATATTCTAATATTTAATATTTAGTATTATATTTATATTTTAATATACAATATGAGTAAAGGACAGGCGGGGCTAGGTAGGGAGAAAGAGCTACGTGATCAGGCTCACAGAAATCCCAAAAATGTGGAGGTGTAGGGAAACCAGAGATAAGGGAACAGACTGCCCTAGGCCTGTGGAGTGGGTGTCTTTTTAAGATAATCACCTGTGACCAACAAAGAATAACTAGACCTTAAAAAGGAAGTAAGCCATTGAGGGTGTTATCACTAGTCCTTGCTCAATGGCGATACCAATAGAGATGTTAAAAGGATTTAGGTCCCCAGGTTGGCTTTCTATAAAAGATCAACCCTAAAGGCCCTCTTTGGCAACCCTGTCAGGACCCCTCTCACTCCTGAGAGCTTTTTCTGTATCCTTGCTTAATAAACTTGCATCACTTTACTCACCTTTGTCCATGAGATTCATTCTTAGACTCCATGAGACAAGAACCTAGCTCTTCCGCTTCAAATGTATCAGTAGTATGTCCATTTATCTTTTCTATAAATATCAACAGTTTACAGAGAAAAAAGTTGGAATACAGGACGATTTCTATCAGCACTTTACGTAACTTGGAGAATTTTTTAAACTTCCTAAATCATTTTTCCATGGAATGAATGCAACTTTTTTTGTTGTTGTTCTCAATTAATAGTCTAAAAACATTTCCTAAGAAAATGTTGGCTGGAATTGACGTGGTTCTGGAATGTCGGTGAGATTCGGTGGGGCAAGGTCCAGAGCCGATGACCAAGAAAGAATTCTTGAGATGTCTTTGGTGCAAAGTGGTGGTTTATTTAAGCGTGGGGACAGGACCCGTGGGCAGAAAGAGCAGCTGCACCGGGGTTGTGAGGAATGGCTGATTATATACTATGGGGTTGGGGGAAGAAAGGAAAAGGGAGGTTTCAAAAGGATTTTCATATGCTAAAGAAAACCGACCTACAAGATACTGGAGGCCTTGCCATTGTCAAGTTAAGGTTGTTTTCCCCTCTAGCAAGGTATTAACATTAAGATAGTTGGGAGATTCCTGGAAGAAAGTCACACCTGTTCCACCCTGGAGTGGGGGCGGGGGGAGGTTGCAGGATGTCAGCTTACGCTTTGTCTTCAGCTAGCCTTCTGCTCCCTCATCAGAATGGCATATTTAATTCAATAAGTTAATTCATTTACTTTTTCTAAACTTGTTGGTCAAAAAAGTTTTCAGTTTTATAGGGATGAGAAAGAACAAGTTAGATTCAAATATGCAAACACAAAAAACAGTATTACAAAACATCTATGGCACAAATGTTATCTATGCATCTAAAGTATCACCATGCTTTCCACATGAAATAATGGTTTTGTATATATATAAGCAAAGAGATATAAGGGTGAATCTAATTTCTTCTTTTGTTTAAGAACTCAAATTAGCGTATTAAGAGAGATGAATAAAATATGTGGCTGGGCTATGGACCAAAATAAAGATTTCAAGCAAGTGGCGAACATAATTCTACCAAATACAGATCAAACAAAAACTTTCAAAGGTTGCCAAATCCTTTGTCAGATGTAACTGTTTTTCCAAAGCCTTCATCTCACCTTTGTCTTTGCGAACCATCCATCCATATCTTGGGGCATTCTGCTAATTTTGCTTTTATCCCACTGTACTTCTTGATTCATTTCCTACCCCTCTGAACTCTCCTTTTTTTTTTTATTTTTTTTTTTTATTTTAAACTTCCTTTTTTTTTTAAAGATTTTATTTATTTATTTGAGAGAGAATGAGAGAGAGAGCGAGAGCATGAGAGGGGGAGGGTCAGAGGGAGAAGCAGACACCCTGCCGAGCAGAGAGCCCGATGCGGGACTCGATCCCGGGACTCCAGGATCATGACCTGAGCCGAAGGCAGTCGCTTAACCAACTGAGCCACCCAGGCGCCCTGAACTCTCCTTCTTTTAGTCTTTAAGACAAACTTGAAGTAGTACCACTATTATGCCCGTCAGACTATGGGGAAAATAAGTATTAGAAAAGGTAAGAAACTTATCCAAAATTTCACAGGTAAGAATCTTGTCCAATATCCCATAGCTTTTCCGTAGCAAAGCCAGGGATGTGTCCAGGTCGGCCTGGGTGCAGATTTCCCTGGGGCTGCTCTCTACCATATGATAGGGAGCATAATCAGTGGTCAGAGATTCAATTATGGGCAGGTGAGATGACAGAATAAACTGTCTAAGGAAAAAGCCCATAAACCAATCGAGGCTCTCCATATGAATGCAGAAATAATTCTCATGGAGATGCTATTTGAAGGAATGAAGGAAATTGGGAATTTTAAAAAGGAAAAGAGCTAAGAACAGGCTGTCTGTGAACAGAGGAGCCCTGGGTCTAGAATGGAGAAGGAATTCAATAAATATTCAATGAGATGCTGGCAAGGAAGAGAAGTGTTAGTGAACTTGAAAGACAATAGAGATAAATGATAATCAGAAAATCACTCAAGTGATAAAGAAAGAAGAGGTGATTAACATTTCAAAACGTCAAAAGGAAGAAACCAAAGACCCTGGATATCTGTAACTTCTTAATTTCAGGCAATGCCATTTTATTAGTGTATTGTTGGAAAGAATGAGTAGGAAATGGCAATTGAAGGAAGTATTTCCTTTTCTTTTTTTTTTTTTTTTTTTTTTTTTTTGAGACTAAAACAAGTTGGCATGAAAATTTAAGGAATGTAAGATATTTTTATGGTGGAAATGGATTTAAGAAAAAGTTTGTTTGGCTAATATAGGCAAGATCTGAATTAATTAAGAATTGAGTGAAGTGGGAAAAAGTATAAATGTCACCAGGGCACATGGTCTAAGAGTGCCTGGCTCCAGGGATCCCAAGCAGATGAGATTCAGCCATTCGCTGCTGACAAAATCCAAAGGCAAGAAGACAGTGGTGGTGAAAGAAGAAAATAATTTATTTCAGTGAGACCAATACCGGGAAGACAGTGGACTAGTGTTCCAAAGGCTGTGTCCAAAGTGCTGAAAATACTTCTAAGTTTATATAAGGAAAATGTGCAACAAAAGTCAGTGGGTACATGCACTTGGGCAGTAAAGGTCAGGTTGATCATTGTCTTGGGTTCAATCACGCAGGGTCTGGCTGGCGTCAGGGCAGTTGTTATTGCTGGAGGGGGTGGTTTCAGTTACCATCACTGGGTGCTTTGCCCACCAGGTCTTTTGTCCGAGCTAAAAGATAAGCTAGAAAGGATAATAACTTAATCAGTCAGAAGGTCAAAATGGAGGTAGTTCAAGTGCTCTTCCGTAAAGATGCAAAACAGAGAGAGGAATTAGACTGTGGGATTGTTGACTTTTTCTAGGTGGTATAGTGCGTAAATTCTTTTTTTTTTTTTTTTAAGATTTTGTTTGACAGAAAGAGAGAGCACAAGCAGGGGGAGCAGCAGGGGGAGAGGGAGCAGGCTCCCCGCTGAGCAGGGAGCTCCACACGGGACTCGATCCCAGGAGCCTGGGATCATGACCTGAGCCGAAGGCAGACGCTTAACCGACTAAGCCACCCAGATGCCCAGATATGTTGTATAAATTCTTATTTATATGTATAAAACCAGGATATTTATTAGAAAGAGGGTTAAAACATAGTTCTGGGCACTAAAGACATACAGGAAGTACAGAATTAGGGTTTATAGTTGATTCAGCAGACAGCTATAATACTTTAGAGAAGAATCTTTTTGACTGAGTTTATGAGGGAGCAAAAACTCAAGGGAAAAAAAGGCTAGTTATTCAAATTCATTTGAGTCCACAAATAAATAATAAAATAAGTAAGGTGGAAGGAGTAATGCTGAACCAAGCAAACAGCAACAACAAAAAATAAACCTTGAATTTCTGCTCTTCAAAGAGAGCATCCTGGAGCGCCTGCGTGGCTCAGTTGGTTAAGCATTTAATTTCCACTCAGGTCATGATCTCAGGGTCCTGGGATGAAGCCCTAGGTAGGGCTCCTTGCTCAGTGGGGAGTCTGCTTGTCATTCTCCCTCTGCCCTCCACCCCCAACTCTTACTCTCTCTCCCTCTCTCAAATAAATAAATAAAATCTTAAAAAACAAAACAAAACAAAAAAACAAGAAAGCTTCCTGGACTAAAGGAAGAATATCAAATCTTGTTAAGCAACTTTACAGTCATAAAGAAACTGTATTCAAACTCACCCCCTACATCTCTTAATACTGTGTATATCATCTACTCTCTTTTAATTCCAATCTGGCAGCACAAATCTTTGTTTCAAGCATTAGTTCTTTCATAGAATTAACATTCCATCTAGTGATCCTTTAATTTTTACTTAAAGCATCCCAGATGTAAGAAGTTAATTGCCTTAGAAATAATGCATTCAATATCAAGTAAACTTTTGTCAAGGACAGTTCCTTAAAAGGAAGAAAGCAGCAACAGTCTTAAAATAGTATCAGTTAGCTTTGGCTTTTCCCAACTGTTGACAAAGTAAAAGAATCCTGATTAATCTTTTGTTGATGTCAACAATCTAATTCAGATTGAATTATATAAACAAAATTATATTAAGTGTTTTAGATACTTTCAATCAATTTTGTTGGCTGATAAAAATGTCCTTTCAGTCTTAAAGTTACACATATCCCTGTCTGTTAAAAGGGTGAACTCAAATTACCATAATTTGTTTTCTGACATCAGCTGTAGGAGATTTATGCAAACCTCTCTTTCTTTGTCTAAAATATATTGAGAATGCACTAGCTGGTTTCTCTGGTCCTCTGTAGTTTTAACATTCTGGAATCTATGTTAGTCTCTTGTTTTTTCCAATTGTTTTTTTTTTTTTTTAAAGATTTTTTTTTTTATTTATTTATTTGAGAGAGAGAATGAGATAGACAGCATGAGAGGGGGGAGGGTCAGAGGGAGAAGCAGACTCCCTGCTGAGCAGGGAGCCCGATGTGGGACTCGATCCCAGGACTCCAGGATCATGACCTGAGCCGAAGGCAGTCGCTTAACCAACTGAGCCACCCAGGCGCCCGTTTTTTCCAATTGTTAATGAGAAGAATGATTTTAAAGGATATTTCTATTTTCAACACTACTTCTTTCACCTGTCTTCATAAGAAAAGGCCATTTCTTTGGTCAATATATATATATATATTTTTTTGGTGTAAGTTATCTATCAAAAGATCCAAGGATAGGTACTTCCTCAATCTGCTTCTCCCCCTTTGACTTTTAGATATTAACTAAAAGAAACATCTTTACGCAAGCACAATCTTGTTTTTTTGGATTGATAAATAATTTCTTCTTGATTAGTATATTTTATGCAAACCAGTTACTTGTAAAGATAAATGGCTAATTTTCTGCTGTATTGGCAATCATGGTGTGTGAGATATGAGAGGCCACTCTTTGAAATTTACTTCTCTGCATTTTTAGAACACAGTAAAAATAAGAGAAAAAAAGAATCATTTGCTTTCTTGTATGGTAAGAATAACTTTTGTGTAGGGCCAGTCTTTAATGTCTACAGCTAAAATCTTGACTCCCCTCCTCAACACTGATATAACAATGAACTCTGCCAGCACAGGTCATGAATTGATAACTTTGGTGTTCTAAAAGCATGTATGCCGGAATGATAAACTGTCTTGGGTGATGGCGGAGAAAGTAATAAATTGTGCTTTCCTTTATAATCTCTAGGTATTAACCTTGACAACAACAGCAACAAAAATGAACAATCAAATCTTTTGTAAAGGTGCCTGGATTTCTCCTTTGGTGGTGGTGTGCTTGGGAATGGTTTTGCTCACTACATCACATAATACGTTCACTAATAAGATCTCTGAGGAACATTATTTACGCTTTATTAGCAATGTGTATCAGAACTGGTCATGTTTGCTTCTTCATGTTGAATGGTAAAAACTTAAATATGCAGTACAGCTTTAGTCAGAATATAGCTTGCCTAAGTTAAAGTGTGGTCAGCAGCAAGTAATCAAAAACTAGATTAAGTGTGGCTTACAAAAACAGAAGTGCATTTTTCTCCCATAATAAGATGTCTGTGGCGCGTAATTGTTGGTAGTTTTGCGACAGTTTTATGACTTCAAGGCGCAAGGCTGATATCATTGTTGTTTTCATGGCCACAAAATGACTGCAAGAGCCCCAAACATTACTTTCTCGTTTCATATTCAAAGGCATAAAGCAAGGGAGAGGGTCTTTTTCAGGGAATAATATAAAATTGTTTCACAATTACCAAAAAGTAAAAATTCTTTCCTATTAATCATTCAAAATATTTCTGCTTAATTTCATTGACCAGAATTAAATCATTGGCAACCCTTAGTGGAAGGAAAGGCAAGGAATACAGAGAACAGAAGAGGGTTAAAAATGTCTTTGGGGAAACAGAGGAATACTTCTCTGCCATGAAAATCTTCATAAACATGGTATTTATGGTATCTTTACTACTAGCTCTATTTATCTTTTGTACTTTTATTTTCTGTTTAACCTAATTGTCCTGCTTTATATGCATTTTTATCTTGCTTCATTTCATGTAATTTTATGAACCCTCTTAAATCTCTGGAATGAGATAAGTATCTATCTATCTATCTATCTATATATATATATGCACATGGGCATACAAGGCAGACTTTTTCCAGCTGCTTCTCTATAACATATTCTATAGAGGCTTATTTGGCCATCTTTACTGATTTGATTTCCACAGACACTGATAAAAATCTTTCTGTAATGCCACAGTAATTTTATAATAGCAAATGGCATGGATAGTTTTACAGTTTGTGAACAGCAAAGAACATTCTTTAAAAAGTTAGCAAGGTTTTCAAATATTGTTCATAATAGTTTGAACAAAAATTGTTCAAAATGGTCTTATGACAAGAATATTTTCATTTTATTTTCTTTCATTCTTGCTCATTGATCCCTGTGGAATTGCCATTGAACCATGAGATTAGTGATCCAGGAAAAACAGCTCCCTGCATCACTAGGTCATAAATCAGCACAGTAACCCAGGGCCACAGGATCTCTCCTCCTCTTCCTGCCAAATGGATGGTTCGTTTTGTTTTGTTGTTGTTTTTGGTGTATGACCGTGTGGGTTTGAATAAGAGAGGGAGGTGATCGAAGCAGAAAGAGACAAAGAGAGGATAAAACCAAAGTTTTTTTGTTTCTTTGTTTTTTAAATTTTTATTTATTCATTTGAGAGGGAGAAGCAGACTCAGCGGGATGAGGCACAGAGAGAGAGGGAGAAGCAGACTCTCCGCTGAGCAGGGACCTCGACCTGGGGCTCAATCCCAGGACCTTGCGATCACGACTGGAGCCAAAGGCAGACGCTTAACCATCTGAGCCAGCCAGGTGCCCCTAAAACCAAAGTTTTTAAAAGGATATCTGATATTTTCTGATTTGACGATACAAATAGGAAGAGTATTTAAAAGAATGCCAAATTCCAATGAGAGGAAAAAACTAGCATACATAGCCATTAGCAATCTGGAAAAAAATTTCCAATTTAAATGTTAATAAGAAATATTGATTATAATATGGTTGTAATGGAGGATAGTTGGAAGAAAGGCAGGCGGAGGCAAGGGGCCCTATCCTAAGAGGAAACTACCTTTAGACCCCATCCTGTTACTCTGCAGGACCCCGGAAGGAGCCCTCCACTCTTTCCCACGTAAACAACTACCTGATAGGTAGATGAGCACTTGGACAAAAACCTGATTGGATGACAGGCGCAGGGAGGGTTAATCAGATTAAAACAGCCTGCCTTATTCTCATACAAACCCTTAAGCGTAGAAACTCAACAGCAAGCCTCTCGTGTCCCCTCCCTCTTCAGGAGCTTTGTACTATTATCACCCAATAAACTTTGCTTTGCTGTCCATCATTCTTCTGGTCTACCTCTTCATTCTTCGGAGTGGTGTGACCAAGAACCGCAGGTACTAAAGGAAAAGAAATCTTGAAACAGTTATACAGAAAAATACAGATATAAGTAAACTGAGCTAGTTAAGAGATGCCAAGATACCAGTACAACTCTCTAAGCTTTTGTTTTGTTTGTTTAATTATGATGCTGGTTTTATTTTATTATTTTTTTTAAAGATTTTATTTATTTATTTATTTGAGAGAAAGAGAGCAGGATGGAGAGGAGAGGGAGAAGCAGGCTCCCCACTGAGCAGGGACCCGGATGCAGAGCTCCATCCCAGGACCCTGGGATCATGACCTGAGCTGAAGGCAGTCGATTAACCAAAGAAACACCCAGACACCCCTATGATGTTGATTTTAAATTAGTTTATGACATTGGTGTTAATGTTACAGAAATTAAAAACTTTTGAGAAAATTTAGGTTCATTTAACTTTAGTTATTAGTATTGTTTTAAGGTTCTTTCAAATGTTCTTGGATTTAAAATGATGATAATATATTTATTAAAATACAATTGAGATTGCATCTAAATGATAATATAATTTGTTAAAATACAATTGAGATTACATTTAAATAATGATGACCACTATGTAAAATTATTTATTCATATAGACAAGGATTGGTAAGGAGTATTTTAGAAAGTCAATGCTGATATGTTAGGGTGACATGAATACATTTTTATTTTTTATGTCTACTCAAAAATTATTATGTTGCTACTAAAATTGTTTTATTAAAGTAGGTAAAATGTTGATAACTTTTTTACACTGTACAATACTATATTACTCAACTGAATTAACACCCAACAACTAAAATCTAAAAGTATTTGAAAATATCTTTTTATACAAAATACAGAGATATGATTTTTCTTTCTGGTAATTCACAGATACATATCTCTATTCATATAGAGAATCCATCTGCACAATTAAACAGAAGGTAAAAAGAGTCTTGGGTATAACAATAAGAGATATTTTCCCTATATGATCTTGTGGGTGTGTTGAAAAGCCATTGTCTACCTTTGGTCAGGAAAAGCTAATTCACTCGATGTTGCTAAGTAATGGCCAAGAGTCATCCTTTGAAGGATGAGTTTTGGAAATATTTCTGAGTCATTGGTATCCAAAGAATGAGGGAGGTGATAAGACTGTTAAAACTTTTGTACATGAAATTGAATGGACTTCCTTCTGAAATTGACTAGAGAGACTTTCTGACTGAAAAAGTTTGGACAAAAGCTCCTTTCAAGAGGTAGCTTAAAAAGTTTTGGTAGATGTTCTTGCCTTTACAAGGAGTTTTGCTACAAGCATGTCCTCGCCAATTTGTCTTGGAAGTAGGGTGGTGAGGGTGTAGCTTCAAAGTGACTTGGAATAGAATCCTCAAAGAAATGACCTGGAATAGAATCCTCAAAGAAATGATCTTGGTAAGTGGCAGTAATGTTTTTAAACATCTGCATAACCTACTAGAGTGAGAGTTTCGAAGGCATGTTCTTGGAGCCTGGAATTCTGATTGAGATACCTTTCTAACTACATTTTAAAAATTAAAAATAGTAATACAGGAAGTTGGTGTTTCAGGCTAGCAGGTGTCAGTTATTCAAATACATTTCATCTCCATTATAGTGGCTGAGGGTGAAGAGACTCCAATCTTATCAGGACAGGAGCTGAGGGGGTACTGAGGAGTGGTGGTGTGCTTTCCAGAAGTCCTCTAGTCTCATTGGGTGGACCTTACTTTCAGTTTGTCTGTTTGACTAGTGTATCTTCAGATCCTCCTTGTGGAAAGTGGTGGCTCACTTTTTGGATTGCTTGGGAAACTGATACATATGCCACACTGTGCATTACCTTCTCCGAGGAGAAAGGCAAATTTTTGTCCCCTCCGCTCAACATTTTTTCTATTTTCTTTACTCTTACTATAAAAAAATTGTCTCTATAGTTTATTATCATCATTATTATTTTTACACTCATCCACTCTTTTGGTGTCCAAGGAGGTTCTCTTATGCATTTCAATCTGAACTGTAAATTGTTCAATTTACTACTTTCTATTAAATGCAAAAAAAAAAAAAAATCTTGGGCGCCTGGGTGACTCAGTCGTTAAGCGTCTGCCTTCGGCTGGGGTCATGATCCCAGGGTCCTGGGATCGGGTCCCACGTTGGGCTCCTTGCTCAGCAGGGAGTCCGGTTCTCCCTCTCCCACTCCCCCTGCTTGTGTCCCCTCTCTTGCTGTCTCTCTCTCTGTCGAATAAATAAATAAAATCTTAAAAAAAAAATCTTGATATAGTTTACATTTAAGTGTACAACACACTTAGATATCTTCTAATACAGTTAGCATAACTTCTATCCTTAGGTTTTCATGCATTGTTAAAAAAAGCATTGATTAATTGTTTAACTTGACATGAAAGAAACTTATTTTATTTGATGTGGGCTGGGGCAGAAACAATTTAGGTGTTTTGAATAGAATTCATGAAGGTAGTCACTTCTCAAACTTTTGTCACTCCCAATACAATTAAGTTCAATTAAACATAATTATTTTTTAAAGATTTGTTTATTTATTTGTCAGAGAGAGAGAGCGAGAGCACAAGCAGGGGGAACAGCAGGCAAAGGGAGAAGCAGGCTCCCCGCTGAGCAAGGAGTTCGGTATAGGACTCGGTCGTGACCTGAGCTGAAGGCAGATGCTTAACCGACTGAGCCACCCAGGCGTCCCAATTAAACATAATTTTATGAACAAAATCAACAGTGATGCTTGCAGCTGTTGGCAAAATCACTGTTAATTTTGTTTGTATCTTTGTATAACTGTATCACCGCAGGCTATAGATTCCAAAGCATCATATATATGTTTTCTCAATTTTATAATATAGGTACAAAGAAGTCCTCATTGCTTCAAGATCATTATGAATATTGTTTGGGGTCATTTTGATTAATCTCTCCAAGGCTTCTGTAACATAACTGCTGAAAAAATAATGTGCTGAAAGTCATGATCATTTGTTAGATGGTAGTTACTACTGTGACAGATCCTATCATTTGTTTTCCAAATCAGTAGATGGGGAATGATAAATAATCATTGTAGCTCATTGCACAAAATATATCTCCATGAAGAAAATACTCAGATTTTCTAGTAGCAGTTTTGTCATGGTACTGTAGATAATTTGGCCTTGATTTTCTTTAACCAAATTTCTGTTTACATTGCATGGCTCAATTTTTCAATCTTGAATATATAAATGAACATAAACAAGGGAGCATGATCTTTGTTTAGAAGAGTCCTTCCTTTGTAATCATCCTTTTTGAGAGGAAAATCCTCCCCAGCTGCATGTTGCTATAGAAAATAAGTAAATTTAATAGTAGCTGCCCTTAATTTACAGCCACAGAGGGAAATAATCACATTTAAAATAAAAGCCACAGCTTTAAAATGAATATACACGCCGCTGGGGCATGTCCCTAGTAAAAGCAACTCTCATTGTCATTCACAAGGATGGCATTGGAGATATATTTTCCCTTTATTCCCATCCATTTTTACTTTTAAAGGAAAAGTACTCTCTTTATTGAGAACATCACTGTTCTCCTGACAAGTGCAAGAGGAGGAGTCTCTCTTTTCATTCTAAAATGTCTAAAAGCTTCAGCACCATGTTTTTGTGTGTTTGCTTTTCTTAAAGTGCGTCCTCAGCTTCTGCTTTGGCACTCCCATCTGCTCCAAAATAAAGCTTTTAAAAGAGACATCAATTTGCTTCTTGGAATCTAAAAAGGTATTGATTTTCATTGGATTTAAATTCAGATAACTTACATCACAAAATTAAGAGAAGGATAGTCTTATGAAATCATTCTACATGAAACTGACAGAAAAATCATGGGTAGATTATATACTATTTTTCCCTAAATGAAAATGAAACAAAATTAAAATTAGATTACATAATGTGAGTGATATAAATTATTTCTGAAAAAATCTAAATACATTAATTTGTGGACTTCCTTGTTTTCAAAAGCAAAATAAATAAAAGTAACCTATTTTCTTTTTTTTAAAGATTTTATTTATTTATTCATGAGAGACAGAGAGAGAGAGAGAGAGAGAGAGAAGCAGAGGGAGAAACAGGCTCCCAAGGAGCAGGGAGCCCGATGCGGAACTCGATCCCAGGACCCTGGGATCATGACCTGAGCCGAAGGCAGACGCTTAACCATCTGAGCCACCCAGGCACCCAAAAGTAACCTATTTTCAAGAAAGCAGCTGTTTCTACAACATAAGGTGCTAGAGACACTCTTTTGATAGTTACATGGTTTGTGAAATGGAATGAAAGTGGAAGCAGGACATGTGACTCTAAGTGGATTTAACAAAATGCTGCATTTATCTTACGATGATGCTGAATTGGCTTCATAGTACAAATCCAGGGGAGTCCCTAGTTTGTCAGTTGTCAACACCACAAATATTGGAAACAACTTTATTTCTACTTGCTTAAACTTTGTTGACTTTATTCCCAAGGTAAGCTTTGGGTAAAAGTGGCTTTAATTATTTCCCACTTGTGATTCTTTTCCATAATAACCGTTTCATTTTTTATAATTCATGTATTATTCCTTTGACTATTTTACTAAACATTTCTATCTAAATCATCTAAGTGAAAATAAAATTAAATTAGTTTAAATTTGATTAGGTCATCCTCCAAAGCTGATAATTCACATAAGTTTATGTGAAAATGTTTATTAACATTTTCATTCTATGGTTCCTAAGGGGTTTGTACAGACTGAAGAATGGCTGCCACACAGAAACCACCCCATAAATATTAGTTATAATTATTACTTATTTGACCTTTGAGGAACAGAAATATAAGATGAAATATTGATTTAATCATTGATAGAAAACATTTGCTAAAATTTTGTGAAAATTGCTGTGTTAGCAGCCAAAGGAAGTACAAGACCCTGTCTATAAAGATGTTACATCCTAGAAGATAAAAATAGATATACATTATATAGACAGAATGTTTCTTTTGTCATATATTTTATGTATAAACACATAACATGTATATATAATATACATATGTATATATACATAGATCTATATGTATATATCAATATATATGTATATATAAGTATATAAAGGCACAAATATATATATAATAAATATCGTGTATTATATATCTACATATATTTATCTAAAGTATGTATCATCTATCTACATATACTATAAATGTAATAATAATACAGGGCAGATAGTGCTCAAGTCAATGGGATGTAATGTTTGAAAGTTCAGAAGCTGAGAGTTCCTAATGCAAAGGATGACTTAATAATGTTTAAGTTTCAGAACTTATCTAGGGATTCATCTTTGGTATTTCTATCTTGTTTACTATTACAAATTCCCTAGTAAATTATGTAACAGGTGTATTCTCAGTCAGTTTGTAATATTTGCAATGAGTGGTGATTGTGCTGAAATCAATAGAAATATTAATATTAGAAAATAGCTCAATTTTACAAGCCATTATGTTCTGAATGTACAAGTAATATATTTTTTTTAATTTTTTTTATTCTTATGTTAATCCCCATACATTACATCATTAGTTTTAGATGAAGTGTTCCATGATTCATTGTTAATATATTTTTCTTAAAATACCATTTAATAGTATTATTTGTACTCAGGGACAATTAAAAGCCTATTTAAGAAGAGACAATAATCCTTCCACTATTTGTTGTTATTATTAGTGGTAGGAAATATATTTATATCTTCCATTATAGTAAAAAGGACCATTTATCCTGAATGAGAAGAAATGGGACTATATGAAAATATAATACCTGTTATAGAAGAACAAGAGATCGTGGGCGCCTGGGTGGCTCAGTTGGTTAAGCGACTGCCTTCGGCTCAGGTCATGATCCTGGAGTCTCTGGATCGAGCCCCGCATCGGGCTCCCTGCTCGGCAGGGAGTCTGCTTCTCCCTCTGACCCTCCCGACCCTCCCCCCTCTCATGTGTTCTCTCTCTCAGTCTCTCTCTCTCAAATAAATAAATAAAATCTTAAAAAAAAAAAAAAGAAGAAGAACAAGAGATTGTGGAAAGACCACCTAACATGTGTGTTCAAATAATTGAATTTATAAACATTTAAGGAGTGGCTGCAGATAAGTTGATAGACTTAAGACTGATAGGTAACTAATAAGTACTTTTATATTTCTACACCAGCACACTTTCCAAAAAAGAGATATTCTTTTATGTACTAACTGAAATCTTGTTATTTATAGTGACCTATCTATTTTCTATAAAATTTCAAAATGAAGATATATGCCTATGAATTAGAAATATTCCACAGAGATTCTTTTATGAATATATGCAAGCAATTTATTTCTCACTGAAGGTGATCATTTTGAGGGAGAAATTACTCTGCTGACACGTTTTTTATGATATCGCCCAGAATGTATTACAAACTCTAATGGAGGTCATTATTTCTCCCAAAGCCCATAAACTCAGAATAGTTTATAGCTTTGTAGTCCATTTATTATACAACAAAGAAAATGTTCAGATGTGTATTTGTATCTTATATATTGAAACTTTTTCCTTGGTACATTTTAATCTTTTCAAGGAATATACAAGTTAATTTGCCATAAGAAGAAAGCTAAATGGAAAACAATCGTAAGTTCTTAGATAACATATCACTAATATTTTATCTAAAAATATTTTATTCTGGGGCACCTGGGTGGCTCAGTCATTAAGCGTCTGCCTTCAGCTCAGGTCATGGTCCCAGGGTCCTGGGATCGAAGCTTCATCGAGGCTCCGCGAAGAGCCTGCTTCTCCCTCTCCCACTCCCCCTGCTTGTGTTCCCTCTCTCGCTGTGTCTCTCTCTGTCAAATAAATAAATAAAATCTTTAACCAAAAAATAAAAATTAAAAAAATAAAAAAATAAAAATATTTTATTCCAAGCAAGTTTATTGTGCGAAAATGTATTATCAGTGTAGAACAGAGAACTTATAACTACGTTCTTACTATTTGTTTTTAGAAAAAGGGAATAATAGAATTGCTTTCACTTCTTATGTACACATTTAGCCACTGATAGTGGATATTTACTTATTATAAAGAATTGCTGAGGTTCATGTTGAGGACAGCATACTTCATTTTCCCTTTTCTATTCAGATTCTCTATATATTATTATACATTTTCATTTTTATACATTGTACATCTAACATATGCTTTTCTTTCTGGGAAATAATTAACTTCTAATCTATAATTAATGAGAATCATTTCAGCTAGTTAGATGTCTCTCACGGAGATTCAAGCAATACATGCACTACAATAGTGAGGAATTACAGATGTGGGTTTATAAGCTTATCTCTTGGCACTTAATAAGGGCAAAAGATGAGATTCTATGTACTAAACTACAGAGCATGAATTTTTAAAATGCTTTCCACAAAGAAAAAATATTCCTATTTTATATATGCCACCACTGTCGTTTTAAAGTTGTTAAATGTTGTGTTTACCTTTGTCATAGTTCATTTGATTAAAACTATTAATCATTAGCAGTGAGTAGCACATGTCCTCTACTTTTTATTTGGAAATATCTGGAGTCCGTTTGACTAAATTAATTTTCAATAAAGTAGTTAACATGCACCAGACACTGCTCCAGCTCTTTAAATATTTTAATGAACTTAACTTAGTTATAGAAGTAATGCTTATTCATACCTGCTAAGATTGTACCATCATAATCTGGCATAGACTGATCTTGTCTGACTTCAGCTCATAACATGACACAAGTCAAGAAATTTATCAGTCAAAGCAGGAGTCGGTGAAGATTTGAGTTTGCAAGTTAAGATGAGCATTCTTTGTGTAGCTAGAAAAGAAAGGTCAAGTAGAGAGGGGACAAGGTCTCAAGGAGTAGCCAGGACTAAAAATGTCAGACAATGTGAGTACTATGAATTAAAAGAATTATTTAACAAGGTTTTATTGATAACATGTAATAGTACCGTCTGCCTCATTGTTGATAACAGTGATCAGTACCTTCATGGAGTTTACAGCAGGTTTACAAAGAATCACATTAAAAATATTCAGGTATGTTACTGTGATGGATTGACTAGAATTCTGTTAGATTTGTTAGAATCATGGAAGCCAAAATAACCTTCTGGAATGTGGCTTTAAAAGTTATCAGTTTCTAATGTGATGCAGTGTATCTTTCCTCCAGGGTTTGATTTTTTTGACTTCCAATGGACTGGTCCATTTCCATATTGCCTTTACTCCCAAGCTTTTACTCTAGGATGTTATTCTTACTCCAAGCGGTAGCACTTCTTCTTAAAGCTTGGGTGTCTGGGGTCAAAAACCCGGACATTTACCAAGGCTGCATCGACTTGTAGGACCTGAGCTGCAATCTCCCTTCCCAGCACCATGTATCTATCGCCTCAGCTCTTTAGCTTCCTAGCTGCTTTTCCTGGTGGGAGTTTTCGAGTTGAACTCTGGGTAAGTCCAATTTTAGGGACAGACTCATGACTTAAAAGGAAGATTTGGGACATCTCTTGGCAGTTCTGTCCTCTCTGAGATTTTATCAGTCAGGATCCATTCCCCTTGGCAACCCAGAGTGCCCACGGTTTTCTCTTTAGTCCTGTAAGCTTGTTGCTCAGTCCTTGTGCTGCTCAATCCTTGTGCTCTAATGCCCAACACTGAGTTGGACAATGCCCCAAAGAAGAAGAAGGTTTAGGTGAATACAGAGTTCACCTTGTATTCAGTCCTTTCAGGGATCATAGCTCCTTAGCTCATGCCGGTTTGCTACTCTTCCAATACTTTTCAGATGTTTATTGAATATATTTTGTTCAGCTTCCACGGTTGTTTTCAGTGGAAGTGTTGGTTCTTTACTGAATCCACTCTGCCATAGCCAAAATTAAATCTACTCATGGACCTTTAGCTTCCAGGTTAATCTTAGAGAAAATTTACCAGATTCCTCGAAACAAAAGTACACTTGAATTTTAACTGTATCTTCACTGAATTCATACTTGAATTTGAAGGAAATCTAAGTCCTTATACTAATTCATTCCATCAAATATCATTAAAAGTTTCAAACATGATCAGATTATATTCATTTTTAAGTAAAAGAGCTTCTTTACTAAATATTAATATATTTAAATTAAATCTAATACATTCACTAGCAACTCTAAAATTGTAAATAATATGAAGAGAGCTCTTATACTCAATTTTGAATTGACAACTCAATGCACTTTTTAAAATGCCTACCTAAAGACACAACCAGTTGTTGATTTTTTTAATTGCATAATTTGAAAAAAATTTATTTTTTAAATTTGAGTATAGTTGACACACAATGTTACTTTAGTTTCAAGTGTGCAAGTTAGTGATTAGACAAATTTATACATTCTGCTATGAAGATTATATTCTTTTATGTTCACTAAAGTTTTAAATTTTCTCCATAGAGATCATGTGTATTCTAGTATAGGTTAATTTTTATTATTGTTATTGGTGCTATTGACAAATTTTTAATTGTATTTTCCAATTGGGAAGTATTAAAGAAATGCTACTGCTTTTTGCTAAATTTTTCTATTCACGTTAGTAGATTGTTCAGTGATTCCTAATGGGGAAATCATCTTCAAATAAGAGTTTTATCATTTCTTTTCAATCCTTACACCTTTTATTTTAGCTTTTTATTCTCTATAACTTTAACCAATACTTCCAATATTAAGTTAAACCTTAGCAATATCATGGGTATCTTTTTTTTTTCCTAAGTTAAATGGAATGAATCAGGTGCCTGGGTGGCTCAGTCAGTTAAGCCTCTGCCTTCAGCTCAGGTCATGATCCCAGGGTCCTGGGATCGAGTCCCGCATTGGGCTCCCTGTTCAGCAGGGACCATGCTTCTCCATCTCCCTCTGCCCCTCTCCCTCTGCACCGCCCCACCCCCCCGCTTGTGTGCATGCTCTCTCTCAGATAGATAAATAAATCTTTAAAAAAAATTTAAAAAATAAATGGAATGAATCTAAACTTTCTGCATTAAGATTAACACCTGCTGTATTTTTCAAATGAATAACAGTTAAAATAAATTTCATTTTATTTTTAGCTTCTAATAAGGATTTTTGTGAAAAATAGGTGAACCTGATCAAAAGATTTTTTGAGTCAATTGATATATGATTTTTTCCTCTTACTTAATAATGTAGTGAGTTATTTTGAGAGAAATTTTGATACTGAACTTTTATTACATTCAGGTGACAGGCTTTCTGATTATAATTATTAAATTATTGAATCTGATTATCTAATACTTTCAAAAACTCTTCCAATTGGATTTATATGTTCAGTGTGACCTATTTCATTTGGCCAGAATTGTGAATATAAATTCTCTCTTCCCTTGGGATGTGTTCTTTCTTACTATAAAAGACTCCTGGTGGAAAAAAAACTAGCCCACCAGTTGTAAAATAATGCTCAGATATCAAGTTCAGAATCCAACTATATTGTTTTATTCTTAAAAAAAAAACACTAGAAATCAGTCACTATTAAAATTGTATATTGGTAATACTTTTTTTAAAAGTGCAAGACCAGGGGCGCCTGGGTGGCTCAGTTGGTTAAGTGACTGCCTTCGGCTCAGGTCATGATCCTGGAGTCCCGGGATCGAGTCCCGCATCGGGCTCTCTGCTCAGCGGGGAGTCTGCTTCTCCCTCTGACCTTCCCCCCTCTCATGTGCTCTCTCTCTCTCTCTCTCATTCTCTCTCTTTCAAATAAAAAAAAAAAATCTTAAAAAAAAAAAGTGCAAGACCAAGGAAAGAAAAAGAATGTAAATATAGCAAGAGTGAAGGTAAATATAATTTCTAAAATTAGACTTACAACTTGATACAAAACTGCTTGGCAATAAGAGTAAAAAGATAAGCATAAGTTATATTGCTTTCTGTATTTGGGAAAGAAAAGCATAGCAATTCCTTCTAGGAAAGAAATCTTTTTTTTTTTTTCCTGTAATAAATTCTACAGATTCTTTATGTAGAGAGAATCCAATGAAGTTGTAGATGATATTCTTTTTGTTTGTTTTTTGCTGATATTCTTAATAATGGTGATATTATGCTATTACTTACAGGTCACTAATTATGCACTTGGCCTTGTGTATGGTACTAAAGTATTTAAGTTTCATATCAACAACTAAATCCCTACTTTAAAAATGAAGAAACCAAATTTAGAGAAGATGCATAATTTGGACATGTGTTATAAATAACAGTTCTCTCTGACTCAGGAACCCACATTCTGAATACTCACTACATGGTGTCTTTGTTACACTGCCTCTCATGTTCTTTTTTTTTTTTTTTTAAAGATTTTATTTATTTATTTGACAGAGAGAGAGAGAGAGCACAAGCAGGGGGAGTGGCAGGCAGAGGCAGAGGGAGAAGCAGGCTCCCTGCAGAGCAGGGGGAGCCCGATGTGGGACTCGATCCCAGGACCCTGGAATCATGACCTGAGCCGAAGGCAGTCGCTTAACCAACTGAGCCACCCAGGCGCCCTGCCTCTCATGTTCTTACTAACATGCTTATAGCAAAACCAGAACTGGATCTGTTACTGCAGTGATGCATTATGAAAGATTAAAGAATTACAATCCATGAAATTCATTGCATAAGAAACTCAACCAATTTAATTCAACCTCCGGGGGTCTAGGCAAGTTTAGTAATGTATCAAGAGAAATTCAAGACTTTTTTTAAAACATATGTAGTACATTCTTTTAAAATTCTAAAATAAGATTTTAAAGTATGTAAATTCTCATTAAAACTAATATTTTACCACAAAAAATTCCTCTTTTCTGATTTAAGGTATAAGTTCAGTTAGAGAAAATATAAAAGTCTAAATCTGAATCCTTAAACTGAATGCGAAGAAACAGTTCTTTCAGCATATCCTCCTCTTCCCTTTTCTTTGCACCAAATATGTACTTTAACAGTCTCTTTTAAATGTCTCAGTGTTCATCTTTCCAAAATGGACTAAAATTATGATATTTTAATACCGTTCAATGAAGGCAAATTCATATGCTTTCAAAGTCAAATTACCAGGGATAAAGGCAACAATTAATTATAAAAGTTGTAAAGCATCACCACTCTTCTTGTCCAAATGGAAAACCAGCTCTTCTCCAATGGAAATAGGCCACTGTGGTACAGGTAGGCAAATCCAGAATTTTTTTAAGAAATTATCCAGTCACTCCAATTCTTGAGCAGTAGTACAAGAGAGTTCATATAACATTAATGTGTTAGGTCAGGGAAGAACTTTGGGTCCATTAAAATTGCCAACTGCAATCTCAGTACTTTTCCCAATTTGCCTTGGTTCCCAATATGTCTTTGGGGAGGATCTTTTTCCATTCATTTGATATATCTTTTTCTTATTTTCACCCATACATTTTTATTGACAACACTGAACCATTAAGGGAAATGGGTCCCCAAATAGAAATCTCCAAACTCCAATATAGAGCATACATCGATATGCTCTGTTCTAAGTCATTAGAGGAGGAACGAGAATAGATTATGTTAAGATATCCCTCATATTTTACTTAGTAATGACTAGGAATAAGTGTATTTCTTTGTGAAAAACATGTATGAGGACAGTTTATTTTCTTTGTGTTCAGTTATGATTTAAGTATTCAAGTTCTAAACAAATTTAGAAGAGACAGCATACACTAAGGAATGAAGTGAGATTTTTGCCATTTTAACTCTCTGGTTTTAAAATTTCAGTAATTAACTGGTACTTAACTGATCCCAAAGTTTATATACCAAATAAAATATAGAGCAATGTTTCCCAAATGAACTCCTGGTGATGAAGTTTTTCTAGCTTTGATTTAAGAGCATAGATATAAGTTTTGCTGGTTTTGTTCTATCCAATTTAGAGATTTGCCTTTTTTGGGTATTGTGGTCTGTATGTGGTATGTATATGTGTTCTTTCTTAAGCAGGAACCTCTTTTGCAGTGACTGAGTTTGCCATATATGGCTTCCTGGGAATCGGCTTGCCATGTGTCAAGTGAAATCTAGTGATTTTGTACGTAAATGTTCCTTTAAATAAGCATACATTTGATAATGAAGGATTCTTTTTTATACTAACAAACTCCATCCTCCTATGTGCTATGCAAAGTAATGTATATAAGATTATCATGATAATATGATGTCCTAAAAACACTCCTCTGATAAAATATATTTCTACCCTCAGGCCTGGATGAGTATGAAGCCAACTTTAGGACCCTGCCCTGTGATGACTAGAAAAAAAAGATGTGTGTTTTAACTCAAAACTTTGAGTTGAATCAGACACTTTTTCTTAGGTTTTGAACTGAAGAACAGAGACAAAATACCTAAATAAATGGAGAAAATAATATTTTCACAGATTGGATAATGCAATAATGTTAATATATGTATTCTTCTCAATGTGTCCTGTATATTTCAGTGCAATTCCAACTACTACCTCATCTAGTTTTGTGTAGCAATTAATAAGTTGATTCTAAAATTTATATGGAAATTCATAGAGTAGCAAAATCAGTTGTAGAAAAAGAACAAAGTTAGAGAATTTAGACTACCTGATATCAAGATTTATCATATATCAATCAGTAATCAGAAAATATTCTACTGGAATAAGGAACAGAATCAAGGTCCATAAATAGGTCCATATATATGGTCATTTTCACCAAAGGTGGCAAGGGAAAAGTTAGAATTCAATATCAATCCTCACCTGATACCATACCCAGTATTACACTCAAAATGGATCATAAATGTAAAGACAAAAGCAAAAACTACAAAATTCTAGGACACAATATTCTTGACCTCAGGGTAGGCAAAAATTCCACAGCCATGACACAAAATAACTAACCATAAATGAATAACAATATGATAAATTGGGCTTGGAGAATACCAAGTGCTGTTGAATATGTGGAGCAAATTAGACTCTAATACACTGCTAGTAGGAATATAAAATAGTACAGTTACTTTGGAATACTGTTACACTTTTTTTTTTTTAAAGATTTTATTTATTTATTTGACAGAGAGAGACATAGCGAGAGCAGGAACACAAGCAGGGAGAGTGGGAGAGGGAGAAGCAGGCTTCCCGCAGAGTAGGGAGCCCAATTTGGGACTCGATCCCAGGACCCTGGGATCATGACCTGAGCCGAAGGCAGACGCTTAACGACTGAGCCACCCAGGCGCCCCTGTTACACTTTCTTATTAAGTTAAACATACATTGCCCGTGGGATCCAACAAATCCACTCCTAAGTATGGACCCAAGAGAAATAAAAACCTATGTCCACAAAAAGGCTATACATAAATGGTCATGTCAGCTTCATTCATAATTTAGGATGCAACCTAAATATTTATTAACAGATGAATAACTAAACAAATTGTATTGTATTAATACAATGGAACTTTACCCAGCAATAACAAAAGTGAATGATCTCCTGGTCACACAATAACACGAATGAATTTCAAAAGCATGCTACGTGAAGGAAGCCAGGGGAAAAAAAAAGTATATCTTGAATGCTTTGTTTTAAATAAAATTCTTGAGCATGTAAAATTAATCTCCAGTGATAGAGACTATAGATCATTGGTTACCAGAGTGAATTAAGTATCCAGAGAGAAAAAAAAAAAAATCTTGATTCCTACGTCATATCATATACAAAACTCAAATCTAGATGAATTTTATACCCAGATCTGAAAGGTTAAAAAGATCAAGGCTTTATTTTTTTTAAAGATTTTATTTATTTATTTGAGAGAGAGAGAGAGAGAGAGCATGAGCTGGGGGAGAGGCAGAGGGAGAGAGAGAAGCAGGCTTCCGGCTGAGCAGGGAGCCTGACCCTGGGATCATGACCTGAGCCGAAGGCAGACGCTCAACCAACTGAGCCACACAGGTGCCCCAAGATCCAGGTTTTAGAAAATAACACAGGAGCACAGATACTTGGGGTAAAAAATATTTCTTCAGCAGGATATAATAACTAAATATAAAGGAAAATATTGATTAAACAGCCTATATTGAAATTAAGAACTTTTCATAAAAGTCACTCTTAAAAGTGTAAAAGTGAAACCACACATATGTGCAGTGTATGCAATACATATACTAACAAATAATAGGTTTCTAAAATATAGAGTATTTCCTACAACTGGAAGAGAAAAAGACAACAAATAAAATGGTAGGAAGGCAAAAGACTTGAAAATTACTGTGTAGGGATTTTTTCAATGAAAAGTAGCTCAACCTTGTTAGTCATCAAGGAAAAGCAAATTAAGACCGTAATGAGATACTCTACACTTGCACCAGAAGAGCTGTAATTGAAAAGACTAATTACACCAAGTGTAGGAGAGAATGTGGAGCAACTGTTCTCATCTACAATGCTGGAGTATAAATTGATAAAATCACTTAGGAAAATTGTTTGACAGTGTCAATTGCCACTTGCTTAACATGCACACATCCTGTAACCCACCTATTTCACTCCTGGGAACAACCCAACAGAATTGCATGTGTGTGTGCATCGGAACAGAGGCACAATAATATTTGTAACATACTATATAGAATAGCCAAATCTGGAAGATAAATACTTCTCAGACTGGATAAATAAAGGGTCTCATGATTATACAGTGAAATACTACACAGGAATAAAAATGAACGAACACACAGTATCATGCATGCATCTCACAGACACAGTGCTGAATTAAATAAGCCAGATGGAGTCGGAAAAAAAGACAGCTGGCTTCCATACACATAAAGACAAAACCAATCTACAGTTTGAGAAATAAGAATAGTAGTGGGTTTTGGCCGTAATGACTGAAAGGGAACAAATAGGTTTCTAAAGTGCTAGTATTTTTTTATCAGAATGGAGGTCCCAAGGAGGCAATTATATGTACAGATGCTTTGAGCTTTATATTTAATATGTGTGCACTTTCTTTATACAGGCTAATGCTTCAATGAATTTTTTTACCTGAAAATACAGGAGACTTTTGTGCAATGTTAGAGAGAGTTTACCATTAAGAAAATAATGCTTAGTTTTGCTAGCTTTTAATAGAAATGTTGCATGATGTTTTCCCCTAATCTCAAGAAGTTAGTCCTCTTGTGATAAAAAAAAATACCTCTGAAACCAATAATATACTATATGTTAATTAATTGAATTTAAATTTAAAAAAAAAAATAAAATACCCCTAGTCCCCCCTGGTCCTTCCAACCACGAACTGAGGACCAGCACCATCATTAAAATGTCGTTTCTTGGGGCGCCTGGGAGTCTCAGTCTGTTAAGTAACCGACTCCTGGTTTTGGCTCATGTCATGATCTCAGCATGGAGGGACAGAACCCTGGGACGGGCTCCGTGCTCAGCGGGGAGTTGGCTCGAGATTCTCTCCCTCTGCCCCCCCTCTCTTTCTCTTTCTCTCTCTCAATAAATAAATAAATCTTAAAATATAAAATAAATAAAATAAAATGTAAAAAAAGTCAATGGTTTTTTAAACAAGATCATTAATTATATTTTGTCACTTTTCTTCATTAGATGCACAAACATATTCCTTACAATTGCACCATAGTTTATGTTATGCTATTCCATTTTTCTTCCCTAAGAATTTAAGTGGAAAACAGAACTGAACATCTCAGATTAGGAGGTAAAACACCCACTTTACACATATTTACTTGGAATCCTATTCTTGATATTGCTGTTGTTGAATGGTATTAGAGTTCTTGAAAAAGTTGACTATATTCCTACCTAAAAGGAGCACAATGGGTGCTGAAGATAAGAGAATATTACTTAATCGTTGCTAAATCTCTAAATTTACTACTTAAAAATCCCTATGTAAATTTTTTAAAGTTTTTTTGTTCTTCATTTTTTTTTTTTAGGGACATGAGTAGCCTGCATTTGCAAATAGAACAATGAGTAAGGAAGGCTTATCTTGACTCTTTACAAGCTTCAACTTAAATAATTAAAGTAGAAAATTTTAAAATATGCCAACAGCTTTCCTTCAGGTTCCTCACAAGTGCCAGCCTAATTATCAGAGACCTATATTTGTTGCATACTTCTGTAACTCTCAGGCTCTACAAACAAAGGCAAATCTCAGGGCCTACATTTTCCCATTTCAAATTTTCAGATACTACTACTAATTTGCAGGATTTGGGTGATGCTTTTGAACACCCAAATGGGCCAAGGTATGTTAAAAATGTCTAACATCATGTCTGGACTCTCTTAGAGGTGCAATAAGTACTAGCCATTATTTTTAATATTATTATTGTTTTCCTCTCCTAAATTATAAAAAAAAAATATCCACAATATAGGGGGAAATGATTTTGTATATTGCTTGCAACTTCAAACGAAACCTTTCTATTTAATAAGAAGATGTGCTAATGACAAAGTGCCCTAGGAGGATTCAGTTTAAGATGTCAGAACTATCATGCCATTTACTGGAAGAAAGTGAGATTAGGAAGTTTTCCTGATTCACTTGGGATTTATTTTAGTATATGTGCTGCCGAAGCGAGCACACTTGGGATTTATTTTAATAAGATAGTTGCACATCTCAGCTTGTACTTTTTATATTTCATGATAAGGTAAAGGGTAGATTACTAAAATATGTGGATCTATAGCACACAATGACCTGTTCCTATGTAAAAGGCTTTCTAGATGCTTTTCAGTTTTTAAAAATTTATTTATATATATCCTGCTACATCTATTCCACCTTGGCCTTCACAACTGCAAGGCCAAATTTCATTGGCAGCAATTCTTTCCTTCCTTTCTGTTAAAAGATTATTTGCTTTTCCAGCTAGTGTGTAATAAGGACAAAGTCAATTCATCATCTAAAATTACCTGATGTTTTTTGCTACGTCATGTCACTATTGTATTTACAGACTATATATAAGCTGTAACTCTTTCTTTTGACTGTGATACAGAGATCTTGCCATCACTTTGTTCAATTTAATTCAGCATTTTAAAATGTGTCCATCTTTTTCATCCTAATATGCCTAAGCTTCATAGTATACAAAGGGGATCATTTTTCTCATCTCAGTATTCTGTACATGCGTTTGATGTGTTCTGCACAATAAATTATACCATTGTGGCTATTATGCGGTTTTGGCCTAGCTGTGCTGCCAGGAAACCATACAAAACAAATCATGATCATATAAATCATAAACACAAAATCAAGAACATTGTAGTCCAGACATTTTGCAATACTAAAACGGCTACAGAAGAATAGTTTTGCATTTCCTTTATAAGAACGTTAGGAGAGTTAACTGAGAGTTTGCTACTTGACAATTAACTTACATATTATCTAAACCAACATAGCCAATCTCTGTAAGGTAAGTATTATTATTTCCATTACCTTGATTAAAAAAAAAAAATAAGGCGCCTGGGTGGCTCAGTCGTTAGGCGTCTGCCTTTGGCTCAGGTCATGGTCCCAACGTCCTGGAGTCGAGCCCCGCATCCGGCTCCCTGCTCAACGGGAAGCCTGCTTCTCCCTCTCCCACTTCCCCTGCTGTGTTCCCTCTCTTGCTGTGTCTCTCTCTGTCAAATAAATAAATTTTAAAAAAAAATCTAAAAAATAAAAATAAAATAAAATAATAAAAATAAATAAAAACTCTAATTACTTGCTGACTATCATCCAGTTTAAAAATATTGAGACTGAGGGTTAAGCCTGTATCCCCTTGTCTGAAAATTCCCCACTTTTTGCCTTCGAGGAGGCTGCTTTGTGAAATATCTTTATGGAGAAGAAGTCAGAAACTTGTACAAGGAGTAGTATTTCTTGAGTAGGCGGATACTCCTAAGGGGTGGGAATGAAGTTTTAATTAGGCTGTAAATCATACAGTATTAGGAACTACATGAAATAATTTATCTCCAGCAAACTAGAAAGAGAAAAGACTAAATCGCTACAAGTCACTGAAACGAAGAGCACCTACTCCGCTTAAAACATAATCAGAGTTGGTTCATCAACTTATTTTTTAAGAGCATAATGATCTTTCTCACATCTGAGCTTCACGTGTGAAGTTCCATTGGCCTTTCATCTGTCCTACTC
The DNA here is from genome assembly GCF_002201575.2 of Neomonachus schauinslandi. Taxonomy (NCBI): domain Eukaryota; kingdom Metazoa; phylum Chordata; class Mammalia; order Carnivora; family Phocidae; genus Neomonachus; species Neomonachus schauinslandi. Next base: position 98,769,132 of record NC_058404.1, read on the forward strand.
CTACTCATGCTTTGGATTTGGCTTGGAGAACATTGCTATGCACACATATATTCCCTAATCCTCTCAATAGCCCATAAAGTTGGGATTATTATCTCAATTTTCCAGATGGGGAAAACAAAACCTCATTGTTACTATAGATAGAAAAACAGCTTTCGTGTGTATGTGTGTGTGACTGTGCCAAGAATCAAAGGCCTAATTAATGAACTATAAAAATAATCTCTGGATTTCCAACTTGGATACTTGTTAAAAGTTTAGGTATTTTGTTGGGCTTCTTTCTCTCTGCCTTAAATGTCAGAGAAAATTATTAAATGATGATATGGAATAAAGGTACTTTTTACTAAAAACCAAAGAATCCTTTTGAAGAAAAAAATCGTCATCTGTAAATTTTAGATTTTTGCAACTAAAAGATTTTAATAGTGATTTGTAGTACGTTGCTTTTTCCTCACCACTGGATTCTTCATTAAATCTTCATTGAGTCAGGAGCAAATTAAAGTTTTATGAATAGTTCGTGATAAAACTACTACACAGTAATCTCAAGAATGAAGTTCAAGTACTATCGACTGTTGATGTGGCTGGAAAAGGAATTAATTCTGTGTCTCTGCTCATTAGGCCACCCTCAAAAAGTATTATAACACAGGGAGAAGCACATTAATAGTTAAGAATGTGGGCTTTATACTCCTTAATGCAAATCTAGCCACAATTTGCTGGCTTTGTGGCCTTGTGAAAATCCCTAGGCTTCACTTTTGTCCTTTATAAATCCCTTAAAATTAGAGATAATTAATATAAAAGGGCTGGCATGCTCCACAGAGTGGTTTGGGAGTAAGATAATGTGGGTGAAGTGCTTCCCCCACAATAAGTTACCTGCTGGTTCTTGCCAGGATGCTTGTACTACAATGCTCCCTTTCTTTGGCAAGCTCGATCCCTCTTCTCCTTTCCTTTTCCTAAACATGTCTACTGCCCCTTCAGGACTCAAATTAAATCTCATTTCCTCAAAGAATATCCTCACAAACTCCAGCTTGGGTCAAGTCCTATTAGTTTTTCTGCTTACAGCATCTTTCCTTCATTAAAATATTGAAATTAACTCTTAGAGCACGTAGTGGTTTCATGAATTTCTTTCCTGGTAAATCATACACCCCAAAATGGCAAAGCCTCTGTCTGCCATATTACCTGCTCTAGCACAGTGGCATGCATAGCAAGAAATAAAATGTGATTGATCAACATTGGATAAAAGAATGATTTATCGGGGTGCCTGGGTGGCTCAGGCATTTAAGTGTCTGCCTTCAGCTCAGGCCATGATCCCAGAGACCTGGGATCCAGCCCCACTTCAGGCTCCTTGCTCAGCAGGCAGTCTGCTTCTACCTCTGCCCCTCACCCTGCTCTCTGCTCTGTCACTCTCTCTCTCTCTCTCAAATAAATACATAAAATCTTAAAAAAAAAAAGAATGATTTATTTTACTGATTAATAGTAGTTTCACAGTGTGTGGAACAAAATAAAAATCAAGCAATATTAGTAATTTTGGATTATTATTGAGTAATAAGTAACGTAGTATGTCTATAAGCTTTCTAGCATGCATTTATTAATCACATAATTTTTCTTGAGCCTTGTATTTTATATTACCTTAAAATATCAACCTGTTAGGAAAAGCAAAATGTACTACATTGTATCCTACTATTCTCTAGAATTGCCATTGAATTCAAGAAACCCTTCCCAGGAAAACAACTGCTATTTCTTTAAAAAAAAAAAAAAGCACACACATTCTATAAAGAGAAGCGGTTTGACTACATGATGCCTAAGGAGGCAGGAAATTTCTAGCACCAAATAATATAATATACCATATTTATAGCTTAAACAGGAATATAGATAAGCAGGAATGGGAAAATAAAACTACCATTTTCATTATTGTATAACGCTGAACACAGCACTGACTCCAACATCCACCATATATTCAAATTATTCCAATTAGTTTTAACACAGCAGTTAGTATGCATCTGCATGCATGTGTGCGTGTGTATACATGTGGGTGTGCATGCGTGTGTGTTTCCCAGCTCTGAGTTCACCCTTCTGTATTCCCCATTGTAATTTTGGAGACTAGGACTTGCAAACCATATTCCTGCTTCACCAGCCGCTCTCGCTTAGATGGTGTCAGTATGAAGTACAAGAGGGAGATGCAGGGCTGGGGCGGGGAGGGGGCCTCGACCGTTGCTCTTTCCCGCCTGTGGTCTACTATCCATGTCTTCTTTTGGTGCCTATCACCCTAGCCATGCTTCTCTGCCCTGGCAGCAGGAGTTCATGCCTGTGGCAGCACGTAAATCCATTTTGCAGTTCTTCAAATACCCGCAGAAACTGGCCCAGTGTACCCTTTGAGACAGACACCAATTTCTACGGGCTTCTGCTGTTACTCAGAAGCATTTTGGGTGTTCTCTTCTTGGTGCAGAGACGTCATTATCAGCTGAGCTGTGTCTCCTCCACAGAGGTCTGAATTTCAACTCCACCCTCCAAGCTTCTAAGTTTTTAATCATTCAAATCTCTTCCTTTTTATGTCAGTCTAGATTCCAGGAGAAGCAGTTACTAAGACATGCTTAGACATGCAGGAAAGTTGTTAAGGGGAAACATCTGTGAGGAAAAAATGGGAGGGAAGCCAGGGCAGGAGATGCTCGTACAACTGTCGACCATGATGTACTTCTCAGGCTGAATGCAGAACAGAGAAAAGGAAAATCATTTGGGTGGAAGCATTTCAGACTGCAGGGAAAGTCTAAGAAAGGTTTGGCAATGCTACTGGGGAGTCCTTCAGTTAAAGTCACCTGTCATAGAAGTCTCGTGCCTCTTAGAAAAATGGGTCAGCCTTTATGTCAAGGAACCAAGAGGTGGAAGTGGGGGTGACTCTTCTCACAAATATATCTAGTATTCTATTCTGAACTTTTGCTTCCATGCCTACAACTTGGAGTTTTGACAAATTGGAGGTCTTGGTTCCCAAGGATGGATTGCTTTCATCAGGGAATACAAGAATTGTTTCATGGGAATTAGACGTTGAGTTTACTTCCTTGAGATTACGAAGCCCTTGTGTCACTGAACCAACAGCTAAGAGCAAGCTTACTCTTCCCTGTCTGGGTTTTGAAGAATATTCTTCTGGAATTTCATGTAATGTTCCTCATAGTGGATTTGTCTGATGTTTTCTCACAATTAAACTGAGGTCTGACTGTCTGGGAGGAGCCCTAAACAAGATATGTGCTTTTTCTTTTTTTTAGAATTATTTATTTATTTATTTATTTGAAAGAGAGAGAGAGCACAAGCAGGTGGATTAGCAGGTAGAGGGAGAGGGAGAAGCAGGCTCCCTGCTGAGCAAGAAGCCAGATATGGGGCTTGATCCCAGGACCCTGGGATCATGACCTGAGCTGAAGGTAGACGCTTAACGACTGAGCCACCCAGGCGCCCCAAGATACGTGCTTTTTCATCACATCATAGCCCTGGACATATAAGAGCAACATGATACCACTCATGATTTAACCTTGATTATTTGGTGGTGTCTGCCATGTTTCTCCACAGTAGAGTCACTCCCCACACCTCCACCTCTTTTTACACTCTGTTCTTTGAAAGTGAGTCACCACATTCAGCCCACAGTCAAGGGGAAGGGAATTAAGTGTACCTCCTGGAGGGGTGAGAGTCTGTGCATATTATTTAGAATTCTTCTGAAAGACAGATCTATCCCTTCTCCTCTTTAAGTTTTTTATTGAATAATTTATTTATGTCTCTTTGGATTCATGGATATTTATTTTATTTGGGGCGTTATAATCTAATACTAAAATTATTGTTTTAGCCAACTCTTTCAGGTTGGCTCCTGTGTCCTTTTCGATATGGCTCATCTTCTCTATTTATTTGTTTTTTAGCTCTTCCTTATTTTGAGGCACTTCAAGATGCTCCAGGCTCATCTTGTGCTTTCTCTGCTCCAGTCCCAAACAAATCAACCATTTCTCCAAGGGACCCTGGTTCCCTTTATTAAAAAATGGAATTTTGAAACCCAAGATCTTATGTCTAGGTCAGTTTAGTGTTACTGAGGTTTCATATTCTATATGTATACACAATTTTTGCATGTATATATATATAAAAGATACACATGAAACATATCTTTCTATCCTTGTATACACATATATCTATAAGTATTTCCTTATCTATCTATATAAGTATATACATTTATTAAAATTAACATCAGTTTATACTGGTATCTGTATCTCTTACTCTAATCCAGTCTCATGGGGCTCATTCAAGATGGGATTTTGACTGAATTTTTGGAATAATTAACACAGCTCGGAGATGGATAGTGTGAATGTCTACCAGAAACGGGTAAGAGTCTTAGAACTTTGCTATTCTCCATTTTGGGGAGAGTGCAAGAATGTCTTTGTGTCTATAAATAAGAGTTTCATCTTGTTAGGCAGAAACATAGAAGATTTTTGTCATTGTTGCCTGGAAATTCAAATACATGGAAGAAGTATGAGCATGCACTGCTGCTGACGAGGTAGACTATGCCCAGTGGAGGCTATTGTCTCAGCCGAGAGACAGAAGGCTGCACTTTGTGAGGTTGCAGCTCAGCAAGACTGAAAATCATATTTCTGCTTTGCTGACTTGGCTCCAATCAGGCTCGAGAAGGAGATCACTAAGCGGGAAGAGAAGGAAGGATCTGCTCCTTACAGTCAGTCCCTGTTGCTTGCTGGCTCTTCCCCGTGCCTGTGACCAGCACCCAGCAGTGTTTCCTCGCTCAGCACACCAGTTCCTTCCTGAAGGATCAAATTCACTTTGCAGTTTTTCCAGCACTTGCAGAGCCAGCGAAATCATGCACCTCACTGATACCAGCTGAAGTCAGCATTTCCTGTCTTTAGAGGTCTGAATTTTTGCTCCACACTGCCCTTCCACAGAGCTTCTAAGATTTAGTAATTCAACTCTCTTTCCAAAGCTGCTTTCCGCACTTAACTACCTCCGTCGTGTTAGGCCTTTCGGACCTAGTTAACAACTTTGTACATATTACTAATTTTTTTGCATTAAATTATCTCTGTTAAAATAACTGGAATGGCTTCTTTCTCCTGGCTAAGCCTTTACTGATACAATCCCATGTATAAATTCACATGTTGTTTACCCACATTTTTTTTTTTTTTAAGATTTTACTTATTTATTTGACAGAGAGAGAGAGAGAGGCAGGCAGAGGGAGAGGGAGAAGCAGGCTTCCCGCTGAGCAGGGAGCCTGGGTGGGACTCGATCCTAGGACCCTGGGATCATGACCTGAGCCGAAGGCAGACGCTTAACCGACTGAGCCTCCCAGGTATCCCTCCCACATTTTTTTTTTTTTTTACCCACGTTTTTGAAAGAAGTTTCTCCGTTACTTTTGGTAACAGATTATTGAAAAGAAAATATACCATAGCTTAGTAATGTGTCATTTGATGACATCAGGTCTCATCTTGTATTTATAACCTGATGAAATACTAAACAACTTACTGGTTTCAGCCCTTTCTGTATTTGTTTTTTTAGAAGTCTATATTTTTTCACATGTAAAACTTTATCTTACCTATAGCATGGTTTCTCTCAGTCTAAAATCTATTCGAAATCTCTGTTTCTTACATATTTTCACATCCTTGGAAGTCTTCAGGTCTAAAAAAAGTATATATTACTCTCAGTTTTATAGATGTGTTCTGCTGATACTTTTTCAAACTGCCAATTTTATGAAATGTAGTAAAAAGGAATTGTAAATTAAATCAATAATTGATTGAATGATACTATCTTGTCATTCCAGCAATAAAAGTAACATATTTTATAGTGTTTGACACCTTTATTCCACACTTAGTTTCTCCCCCTCAGCCCCCACCCTCCTCCACCCCTCTCTTCCTTCTTTCTCTCTTTTACAGTTGAGAGCTTGAAGAACAAGAAAGGGTGCTATGAATTTCTTGTCCTACTCTTTTTCATTTTCAAAGCTGTTTACATGTTTTGTATAATTTAGTTTTAAATAAACCAAGAGCAGTGTAGTGTTTGCTTAAATGAAAAGGTTTTAATATCAGGACTATTTTATTTCAGATACAAATTCTACCACGTGTTAACTCTTAACGATCACTACACTGCATAAACTCACTGATCTCAATTTCATCTTCTGGAATGTGAGCATATCAGTTTGTATTCCATAAGATTCTTTTGATGGAATATGTAAAAAATGTATGTGTAGAGCACATGCCATTCCTAGTTTATGATAAACACTCAAAAATTAATTTTATCGGAATTGCTATCTTAACCCCATTTGAAAGGAAAGCCACTCTAATGGCTTGGCAGACTTGTCACAGAAGCTTAGCAAACACCTATGCATATGCAGAATTTGAATTTTTATTATTTTAAAAGTCTGAGTTAACATGGGCACCTTGCTGATTGTCTGAGTAAGCTGGTCTTTGTAACCAGGGATACAAATCTGATTTCCAGACTAAAGAGAGATTTGGAACTACTGTACAAAGAGAAAACAGGGGTAAGTATTATTTTCCTATGTTTTAAATTCTTTGCATGGTATTAATTTTAACTCCTATTAGCCACCCGGGCCTGCTTCTGGCAGTTGTAACTCAGCAACCAATCCCAGCTCAAGATATTTCCTTACACTAGGGGCGCCTGGGTGGCTCAGTCGGTTAAGCGACTGCCTTCGGCTCGGGTCATGATCCTGGAGTCCCGGGATCGAGTCCTGGGATTGAGTCCCGCATCGGGCTCCCTGCTCAGCGGGGGGTCTGCTTCTCCCTCTGACCCTTCTCCCTCTCGTGCTCTCTGTCTCTCGTTCTCTCTCGCAAATAAATAAATCTTAAAAAAAAAAAAAGATATTTCCTTACACTCTTCCCAAAGGAAAACCCTTCAGAATCTTTGAGAAAACCCTTTGAGAACTCTACCACTTCAGTAACATAACACTGAGACATGGCCTAGATAAAGAGCAGACAGGACTTTTTATTCTTGGCACACCTAGAAAGACATGGAACATGAAAGACCCATGGGCATCTTCCAGCAAAACCTAGCTCTACTAACCTTGGCTTCCAGCAAATTTTCAAATGGTTTTACTTCTTCATTGGCCACTCTGATTAATCTAAAGCAGGCTGCAGCCAAATCCATTCCATTTTTTACATAGCATTTAATTAACAGGATGGTGTCAACTTGCAGTATTGACCTCAACCATGTCCTCAGAATCTCAAACTCAGTCAACTGTGAATATATTCCAGAATATATTCCAATCTTATCCAGATTGTAGTCTAAGGCCAGTTCTATTATCCATTATATCTTATGCAAAGGAGTTTCAACTGACTTGCTGACCTGTGATGTCATTGAAAATAAGGATAGGGGACAATATATAAGCTAAAAAAAAAAAAAAAGCAGCCTCTCTCTGCAATGGAGGGACATTTTATGGTCTATGATATATCCTACATATAAGCATATAACCCAAATGTACAGAGGTCACTCCTATGCTTGATATGTTTCCTGATAGCAACAGGGACAGTAAAATAGTTCAAAACTGGCCATGTCCACATGAGTTTCTCTGTTTTTACAGTAAAGCATCAGATTACCAGCAGTAGATGCTTTACTCAGGCAGACCATCTTATTGCTTTAGCAGGGGGCAGTGTTATATCTAGGTAATACAAAGAACATTAATTGTTCCTTTTCCTTGAGACCTCTGAGATCTAAGATGGGCACTCTCCAGATGCTGGAATGGCTCCTTTGATCATGGGCTCAATCATTTCTACAGAAACAATTTCCATACTGAAAGTAACAACAGGAATGAGGCACAGATCGTGAGCATGGAAAGGGTTAAAAATTCACTACAATCAATTTGTCAAGAGCTGGTGGAGACAATGCCCTCCGGCAATGTGGCCTTCATTATCTGAAGACAAATGGGCCAACTTTGGCAGGAGTCACAGTTCTAGCATATAGGTTTGGCTTCATAGCCACTGATCAAAACCAAGGTGTACCGGACCCAAAATTTGGTTCAGATGTCAAGACACACATATCAAAGGAGATGGAAATATTTACTAACTACATAATGAAATTTTCTGGGTAGCTCTACAACAGGTATGAAAATGAGAGCAGGAAAAGTAGACTGGCTTGGGTTTTTCCATTGGTTATGAAATGGAGCCAGTGTGAGGGTGCCCAAATATGGTTTGAAGATCCTACTAATGCCAAAGGAGGGAGCATTAGGCTTTCTCATCATCTTGTCCAGATATAGGCCTGAAAGGGAAAAGAGAAGTTTAAAAGCTGTCAGCAGGCAAACACCAAAAATTGATGACATATTATAACTGACCCCTGATGTTTGACTGATGACTAAAATGTCCCATTTTTCACTTAATTGAATTTGAACTTGTTTAAGTGAGCCATTATGGCACTCTATGAGGCCTGCAGCCTGAGGAGGTTAAGAAAGATGAAATTTCCATTAAATACTTTTTCAAAAGCCCAGCGTTATGTATTCTGAGAAGTGAACAAGTGCCTTGATCATTATCAGTGATGTCTAAAACTCCCAGGGGAATAAGGAGTGTCTTGAGGAGGCCTTGTATTGTATTGTGGCTTTAGTAGGCATAGATACATGTGTGACCTTGAGTTATATTTTGTGTATCTATCAGGCAAGAGACACCCAGAGTTCTTTATACCAAAGAAACAGACTTGGATAAGAAATTATTGCTGACATTAACTATAACAGACAACCAGATTCTTGGCAACGGCCCATGAATCTGTAAAAATGTACAAATGGGGCCAATTGTTGACCCGGTCATCCAATGCTACCATAGTAGGCTGCCTAAAGTTTGGCCAACTATAGTGATGTTTGGGCCTCATTCTTTATCAAAGTCATCCTAGTTAAGGAATGAATAGCAACAGCAATTCAGTGAACCTTATCATGTCTGAGAGTGGTGATACTATCCATAAAGTCTACTAACTCCTTTTGCTGTTCACTCTGTTGATCCCCAGGAGCTCCATAAATAGGTAAACAGTTTGGGAGAGGGGCAACCACCTTTAGCAGCCATGGTATCTGGAAAAGGACTGAGGACAGTGAAGGTCATCCCCTCCTGTGGTGGAAATATGCCAGAATCTCAGAAGTGGCTCTATTCTGTAGCAAGAGCCCTTGGTGGCCATGCTTTTAGGGTGTTGGTTTCATGACTCAAGGCATAATGAACAGCTGGATATGGAGAGTCATGGATTTAGGACTTGTGAGAGCCTATATTTCCAGGAAAAATCAGTGTGGATCAGCAATTCTTACTGTAATGATATATAACATAGGACCAAGGAGAATAATTTCTTGCATCGGAAGCCTATGGGCAACTTATGGCCATCATAGGTGTTCCAGAGGCTCCAAGAGGTATGAGCTGTAGCTACTCTATAGTAAAGGTGTCTCTGGTGGGGGTACTCACAAAATGCTTATTGTATTGCATTTTGGACAAATTTTAGAGCTTTGTTGAATTATTCATGGGACAATTCATCCCATTTTTTATAAGCTATTTTGTGAGTATTTGCTTGTCTTGAATGAGTATATCAAATGAATCTCATCAGACGAAGGTATCATCAGTGCAATTTCATACCTATGCATACATTTTTTATTCTTCCTAAGTTTAAGAACAGACCAGTTGAGCTGTTAAGTGGAAAAGCAGTGGAGATATCACCATAGGTAAGACTTCTCTAATGTGTTTCAATCCTTGAAGACACTGTTTTAATCTACATTGGGCTGTATTAACGATTTTAACTAGGGAAGGATGGAGGTCTATGGAGTCCCATTTTTGTCAAGCCAATTGTAAGTGCCAATTAAATTAAAGACTTAATTTAATTTTGATTTATCATTTGTTGGGTCAGAATGACAATGCCCACTATGAGATATTTAGGATAATGGGTACTGTAAGCATAAGGAATTTAGGCAAGATAATCGTTTTGATGGCTAAGATGAGGCATACCTATTTGTCCTCTACTTATGTTCAGTAACTCCCCTAAGATTAATTAATTAATGAGATCTCCAAGTATAACTGTAACTTGACTCTTATTATTTATTCCGATCATGGAGGTATGTCAATTGGTACATTTAAGCAGATATTAAAGTTAACTCAAAATATATGTTTTAGAAGCAAAAAAAGCCAACCAGTGACCCATTGCTTTTATTGTTGTATAAATCATTTTAGTAAATTTTAGATTTCCACTGGGGTCAAATTCACCTTGTATCGAAGTTTCTTCCTTTCTCCCTTCCTTTTTCTTCTTCTTTTATTTTTCCTTTCTTTCTTTATTTTATTGTATTTTATTGTATTTAATTTTATTTTATTTTATTTTATTTTTGTCATTACTGGGTATGCTTTGGAGAAATTCTGTACACCATGCTCAAATTTTAGAGTTTCTTTTTTTCCACAGAGCCTTAAATCAGCTTTGTTAAGGTTAGAGACCTTCAAAAGGTGATGGCTGGGTTATTCCTTTGACTGACACAAGGATATCTTGAAGATCCTTTTAACCCCAAGAATCAGGATCTTTCTTGGTGATAGGAGTATTGATAGCAGCAGCAGGAAAGACATTTTGTGGGGTCTTAGTGAGCCATCTACTTTTAGAAGTATGACTTCACAGTGTCAAATAGTTACTATTCCTCTTCCACACAAGCAACCACGAGTAAACCCATATTGCACAGGGTAGCTATCTTTCCTTTGATCTCTTTACAGAATAAGGCTAATGCCTGGCTGAGACACAAAACCAATGGTTTCAGAGTAAGGGTCATTCCCTTGAGTATAGTAGCAGTCACAGCTTATGCTGGAGTTGAGACACAACTTAATCTTAGACACAAACAGGTCTGGGCCAAGATACACAACTCAGGGCCATTTAAAAGAGGGCTCAAGTTCATATTCCTGTTCCTAAATTCTAATTACCCAGACTTCTGGCTTGGGTCAGTTAAATCTATAATAGAGGCTCAGTAGAACTCAGTGAATGTAACATAAAATAGCACAAATTAAAATGCAAGCTTTTTAGCAGGCAGCAATGCAGCTCAAAGAACATGCTCACCACAAACTGGAAGTCAAAAAAAAAAAAAAGACGAAGAAGAAGAAGAAGGCAGATGCTGAGTAGTAGCGGTCACTCTCTGGACACCCACCCTGTTTCCTTCTTCAATTGTTTTGGAGATTCCACAGAACCAGTGGATTTTCCCATCCCAAAATTTGGTTTGTGTGTTGACATTAATGATGTCCTAGACACACCAAGAGGGTATGCAAAGTTTTTCACTCATATAACAAAACTTTCTAGGGAGAGCAAGATGGCTCTGTAACATGTTCTAAAAAGGCTTGAGAGTAGGAAAGAAAATTGGCATGGGAGTTTTGAGTGGCTAGGTGATGGGGCCAGGAAAAGGGTTCCTGTGAATGGTTTGAACTTCTCACCGACACTAAAGGAGGGATCACCCAGAGTTTCTCATCAGCTTGCCGAAATATGGAGTAGAAGTGGAATAGTGAAGAGCGAGGCTTACAAGCTGTCAGGAGTCATACATCAAAAATTGGAATGAAACACTTTATTACAATTTTCTGTATCAGAGACATTCGACCTTTTAGACTGCGTCCAGTTTATTACGGTGGGAATTGTCATGCTTTATGTGATGAGGCATCTAGGGTGTACCAATGCTGGGAATGCAGACTTGATCATCAGCTGATTCCATCAGTCTCATCACAGAATGGGCACTTACTGTGAGCATCTACATGAGTAACCCAGACTGTCAGATGAACAGCCAAAATTGCTTTCTACATTTTGCAACCATAAAGGGGATTATCTTTAATCTGCCATTTTATAGTCTTCCAAGTAGTAGAACAGATGGCTAGGCCTTTGGCAAGAGCTTAGGAGTTAGTAAAAATATTCCTTTTATATATATGCATGTTATGTATAACATTACATAAAAAAAAAAAATAACATGATTCATTGGAGTACTGTTGAAGGCAGTCACAGGTCTTTCAAGTCAACCTGTTGTGCTGGCCAGTCTTTACCACAGTTGGTCTTTCAGAGTTGGCACTGGGGCCGGATTGCTGCTATCCAAGGATATCATTAGCTTTCACTAGTAAACAACGTCAGTGGACAATGCTCAGACATTTGGGGAAAACTCTGTGGATTAAGGTCCCCATTGAGCCAGTAGCTTTCCTTCAGACAATCAAGTGCGGGATAAAGTTTCCCTAAAGGAGTCGCAACCATGTTTTCATGCAAAGATGAGATGTCTTAGGGCAGGGCACTCTTGAACATCCCATGTCTGTTTAACCAATAAGGCCTATAATTCTCCATGTTGTTAGTCTTTCAAGTCAAGTTGCTCCACCCCAAAATGAGGATGTCAGTTTAGCAGTACATGTTTTGGTGAGTAATGGGTTCAGTTGCAACAAGATCCTAAGTAGCAGGTTAAATGTGTCTTTTTTATTAAAAAGAGGTGTATCTGGTACCTGCATCTGGCAGCAGTTCTGTTCTTCTGGGAAACAACCTCTTTGAGTACTCTGGCAGCCATTCAGTCTTTAACTAAGCTTTGTAGTTTACTGTGTTTCTATTTGATGAGCCAGGAGGGGGTAGGGAGGAGGGTTGCAGGGGAAGGAAGAAGTGACTGATCTGTCCCAATATCCTTTTTCCTCTTGTGTCAGTCTTTGAACAGGGGAATTCTCTGTAACACCATGGGACGGGAAGTAGAAGCATTGGAAGACATCAACTCAACGATATGTGCAGATGTCAAAGTCACTGCAATAGTGAATTAAATCAGCTGGAAGCCTTCATCCATAAGGTCATTTTAGCATTCTTACCCCACTGTGACTTTTTCCCACACTCTGTCAGTTAAATTTAGGTTCCTTCTCTGCCTTACAGACTGGGAAGAATAGTGACTCTGGTGCATGTATCCAATAGAACCATGAACTCCTTAAAGCAGCTGAAGTCAAAGGAAAAGGAGGGACAAGGGAGTACTTATTATACGAAGGGGTGGCTCCATGCTAATAAGCAAGACTTTGCATTTACTTTTGGTTTTAAGACACATGACAGTTGATCACAACTCAACCAAATAGACCCCTGTGTTTTGGGTTCATCCAAAGCTCTTTATTAAAATGCAAGATTCTCCTTGCTGACACAATTTATTTCAGCTTTAGTTGTTTCTTTTTTATAGCAAGCAATAAGCAACCCTTCTCTTTGTTCCAGAGAAAGATGTACTTCATCCCTCAAGGTTTCTCTCTGAAAAAACAGTCTTGAAAAATGACTCAGGATCTTACATTTTTAGCACATTAAGCAACAAAAAGGACTGAATGACCCATAGAAGACTGCGTCCCAATACTATAGAAAAGATGAAACTGATCAAAGGAAGAAGTTGTTTTTCATCATCATGATGATTTTGGACTAGAGATATACCAGTCCCATTAACACAAGTCCCCAGTTTTCTTTCTCCATTTGCTTGATGCATATATTATTGTCATTGAAGTTTCTTCTTATTAGAGAGTGAATATGCTCTTTTTTATGGAACAAAATTTGGACTCTTCTGTTTGATTTTAGCAAACTCATACAGAGGAAAAGCATACCTATTACGATACGGAGGAGGAGAGAATACATTAAATAGTAAAATTTGAATTTAATCCCTTAGGAACAGTAATTAAACTAGGAAGGTGGGCACATGCTTTTGAACAGACATATTTCTCAAAGCTTTAACGAAACAGCCACACCTTTTTAAAATGTTAGAGCTGGCACTAATCTCAGCTACGTCTGACCTTGAATCTCTTTCCATTCCACCCATGTTCTGTCACAAAGAAAAGAAAGCAACGTTATGTTCAGAACTTGTTAGTAATAAAGGTAGTAAGCCTCAATATCCTTCTAAAACAGTCTATTGTAGGACTATACAGATAATTTTAAGTTGTATTTAAATGAAATTGGCTAGAAAAATAAAATAGAAATCCATTTAAAAATTTAGCAGACAAAAATATAGTTAGGGATTCTTCATCCAACATTGTGGCTGTGACTAATACTTCATATGGAATACTGACAAAATCAGAAAATGTTTTCTTAAACACAAGTGACTATCCATATGAGATATTTCACAGTAAACTGCTACTGTATTCATACCAAAAATACATCAAGGATAATGTTAAGTAAAGCAAATATCTCTTCATAATATATAACCATATATCATAATATTGAAATTATTTAATTGTAATATATAAATAATAATATATAATATATACACCATAGTTTATAATGTAAACTATTTTACATATAATATATACATATATAAGTGTATAATATAGTGTATAAACAATTCACATATAAGTAAATGAGTTATTTACTATGTAAGCTATTTATAACTTTTTAATATATAATATACATTAAAATATTGTAATATATATTATACTAAAACATATATAGTATATAAACTATATTTTAATAAATTATTATGTGTAATAATGTGCGATATGTAAGCTATTAAAATATGTAAACTGTTTAATGTACATTATAATATATAAACTTTCAACCAGGAAGTGATTGAAATGCTAATTTTTTTGCATTCTAGTGATCCGGCCAATTCTACTCTGCATTCTTTTTCTCAAAATATTGAAGAAGAGAATTTCAAGTGTTTCAGTTCTCTTCATTGTATCATTAAAATTACTGTTAAAATTACTGAGATTTTTTGAATAAAAATAAACATGTTATTTAAAAATCAAGAATAAAAAATAATCTCAAAACCAAAAAATACCAAATTTTAGGTATTTACTCATAAAAAGAGCTCTCAGACTGTCATTTAAAATTTATTTCTTTTACTCTAACAGTTTAAAAATATAGGTATTTGATTCCTTTTTTTTTTAAAGATTTTATTTATTTATTTGACAGAGAGAGACAGAGCGAGAGAGGGAACACAAGCAGGGGGAGTGGGAGAGGGAGGAGCAGGCTTCCCGCTGAGCAGAGAGCCCAACGCGGGGCTCGATCCCAGGACCCTGGGATCATGACCTGAGCCTAAGGCAGATGCTTAGCCAACTGAGCCACCCAGGAGCCCAGGTATTTGATTCCTAAGGAGAAAAAAAATCAATGCTGGAAACTGAAGTGGGGAAAGAGTTTAGTAAATAATTAGTAAATAATTTATTATTATTAATTTATTTACTAATTAATTCATTATTGACAGACACACAGTGAAAGAAAGTGACACCTGGAGACTTCAGGGTGATAAGAAAGTAGAAGATAGGTAATATGGCATGAGATGAATCAAAAGGACTAGAAAAAGTCTGTGCCTTTTTTTTTATATGGTAGTGTCATTCTTTTTAACCAAGAGACTAGCATGAAGAAATGATGGAGAAAGAGGATGCATTTGTCAGATTTATGAAAGCCACACCTAAAATCAGGGGGTGACAACCCTTCCACCTACATCCTCATGGTCTGGCTGACTCATGTTAAGTACAGTGTCGCATAGGCCAATACCCTTATTGTGAAGGCGGATGCTAAATTACGGGCACTATGCAAATATCCCATTCAAGAAGTTAGGTAGTGTGCTGAGCATTTGAAAAATTGTTTTGTTGAAAATGCTTACAATTAAAAAGAAAATTAAACATTTAAAGTGAAAGACCATTAGCTATCTAGAAATGAAATGATAAACAGGATATTTCCAAGTGATGCTTTATTGTATCTTAACATCATTGTTCTAATTTTCAAGTGGGAATTTTACTAAGAGCTTTACAGAGGCCTCATTTCAGGGAGAATTCAAGGAAATTTGGAGTTAGCATCTGCTCATGCCAGTCCTTGTAAGAGAGGCTGTGAGTAACAGCTTAGGTTTCTGAGCTTCAGCTAATTCTAAATTACTCTATGCTTAATTCCACTTCCTGTTCGGTCCTTATCAACAACATATTGGATCTCTCCTCTTCCTTCTCTTATGAGAGGAGAAAAGTGTCCAGGTTTACATAATATATCAGTCTTCTCTGTTTTCTAATGTTATTTATGCTACCGAGGCATCAGCTGAATCAAAAACAATCCTTTTTATTATTCTCAGCTGTATTCCCAACTTCTGAGTTCTGGCATATAGGAGGAAATCAGTGAGTATCTGTTGCATTGTCTATTTGGGTAGTCCAGACTTCCTACTAATATCTGTAGCAGTACTTATCCTTTTTTTTTAAGATTTTATTTATTTGTTTAATTGTAATATATAAATAATAATATATAATATATGCATTATGCAATTATAATGTATAAACTATTATACATATCATATATACATATATAAGTGCATAATATAATGTATAAACAATTTATATAAAGGAATTATTTATAGTTAATTAATTATTATTAATTATTTTCATTAATTATAATTATAATTATTATTTATTAGCTAGAGGGGAGGGAGCAAAGGGAGAAGCAGAATCCTTGCTGAACAGGGAACCCAATATGGAACTCCATCCCAGGACCCTGAGATTATGACCTGAGCCAAAGGCAGACGCTTAACTGACTGAGCCACCCGGTGCCCTGTAGCAGTCCTTATCCTAAATTACTAATTATTAATGTTTTGTTAGTTTCACTGTCAATCCCATTTGGTCTATTGCATCCCATTCGGCTAAGCAGGGTTTACAGGTTGTCCTCTGCTCTGTGGTATTGCTAGTTCGCTTGAACTTTACTTATCTCATAATAGAAAATTCAGATGAGTTTTATCAGAACTGTCTCATGCCATCATCATAAAGTCAGTATTTTGTAACTACTAACTTGACAAATATCAGCATTCTATGATTTTCATTTCTATCTTTATTTTCAGAGTCATAAGTACTCCTAAAATAATGTATGTATTTTATTGACTTCTCAGCTTATCTAAGAATAGTTAATAATTTCCAATTACATATTGAGTTTAGCATTTTTAATGTACAAAAGTTAATCATGTAATGAAGAAACATACTATATGTGTTAAATATGTTTAGCAGAAGAGAATAGACTGTGATAAGGGTATAAAAAATACAAACGAAGCATTAACGTCAGCAGGGTCAGCTTCCTCTTCTTGTGACCTGTGCAGCCACATAGGGCCCTGCGCTCAGGAGGGCTCTGCACTTGGTTCACTGCTCTGCTATCAACATACAGACAGTTCTTTGCTTTATTGTGCTTTTCAGTTGCTGCATTTTTTACAAACTGAAGATTTGTGGTAACCTTTCTTCAAACAAATCTATCAGTGCCATTTGCCCAGCATTTACAAACAGCATTTGCTCAGTTTGTGTCTCTGTGTCACATTTTGGTAATTCTCACAGTATTTCAAACATATTCATTATTATTATATTTTTATGGTGATCTCTGATCAGTGATCTTTGATATTACTACTGTAATCGTTTTGGGGTAGAACAAACCATGCCCATATAAGACAGCAGACTTAATCAGGAAACACTGCGTGTGCAGACTGCTCCACAGAGCAGCCATCTCTCTCCCTCCCTTGAGCCTTGCTATTCCCTGGAGACCAATTAATACCCTACAATGGCCTTTAAGTGTTCAAGTGAAAGAAAGAGTTGCACATCTCTCACTTTAAATCAAAAGTTAGAAATGATTAAGTTTAGTGAGGAAGACATGTCGAAACCCAAGACAGGCTGAGAGCTAGGCCTCTGGGGCTGATCAGCCAAATTGTGAATGCAAAGGAGAAGTTCTTGAAGGAAATTAAAAGTGCTACTCCAGTGAACACATGGATGATATGAAAATGAAACAGCTTGTCGCTGATACAGAGAAAGCTTTAGTGGTCTGGATAGAAGATCAAAGCAGCCACAACATTCCTTTCAGCCAAAGCCTAATCTGGAGCAAGGCCCTTACTCTCTTCAATTCTATGAAGGCTGAGAGAGGTGAGAAAGCTATAGAAGAAAAGTTGGAAGCTAGCAGAGGTTGGGTCATGAGGTTTAAGAGAAGAAGCCATCTCCATGACATAAAAGTCCAAGGTGAAGCAGCATGTAGAAATGGCAGCATGTTACCTAAAAGATCTAGTTAAAATAAGTAATGAAGGTGGCTACGTTAAGCAACATACTTAGATGAAACAGCCTTTTATTGGAAGAAGATGCCATCTAGGACTTTCATAGCTAGAAAGGAGAAGTCAATGCCTGGCTTCACAACTTCAAAGGACAGGCCGACTCTCTTGCTAGAGGCTAACACAGCTGGTGACTTTAAGTTGAAGCCAACACTCATTTACCATTCCGAAAATCCTAAAGCCCTTAAGAATTACACTAACTCTACCCTGCCTGTGCTCTAACAGTGGAACAACAAAGACTGGATGACAGCACATGTGTTTACAACATGGTTTACAGAATATTTTAAGCCCACTGTTGAGACCTACTGCTCATATCTGAACTCAAGATTTCAAAGTATGATTGCTCATTGACAATGCGTCTGGTCACCCAAGAGCTCTGATGGAGATGGATGGGATTCATGTTGTTTTCATGCCTGCTAACACAGCATCCATTCTGCAGCCTGTGGGTCAAGGAGTAATTTTGAATTTCAAATTTTTATTATTTAAAAAAGACACTTCAGGTGTGCCTGGGTGGCTCAGTCGTTAAGCGTCTGCCTTCAGCTCAGGTCATGATCCCAGGGTCCTGGGATCGAGCCCCACATTGGGATCCCTGTTTGGCGGGGAGCCTGCTTCTCCCTCTCCCACTCCCCCTGCTTGTATTCCCTCTCTCGCTGTCTCTCTGTCAAATAAATAAATAAAATCTTTAAAAAAAATAAAAAAATACACTTCATGAAGCTATAGCTGCCATAGATAGTGATTCCTCTAATGGATCTGGGCGAGCCAACTGAAAACCTTCTGGAAAGAATTAACCATTCTAAATACCATTAAGAACATTTGTGATTCATGGGAAGAGGTCAAAATATCATTAACAGGAATTTGGGAGAAGTTGATTCCAGCCATCATGAATTTTGAGGGGTTCAAGATCTCAGTGGAAGAAGTGACCGTAGATGCAATGGAAACAGCAAGAGAACTAGAATTAGAAGTGGAGCCTGAAGATGTGACCGACTTGCTGCAATCTCATGACAGAAGTTGAACGGGTAAGGAATTGCTTCTTATGGATGAGCAAAGAAAGTAGTTTCTTGAGATGGAATCTACTCCTGATGAAGAAGCTGTGAAAATTGTTGAAATGACAACAAAGGATTTAGAATATTACATAAATTTAGTTGATAAAGCCACAGCAGGGTTTGAAAGGATTGACTTCACAATTTTTTTAAAAGTTCTACTGTGGGTAAAATGCTATCAAACAGCATCACGTGCTACAGAGAAATCGTTCATGAAAGGAAGAGCCAACCGATGCAGCAAACTTCACTATCATCTTATTTTAAGAAACTGCCGAACCACCCAAGTTTCAGCAACCACACCACTCTGATCAGTGAGCAGCCGTCAACATCAAGGCAAGACCCTCCACCAGCAAAAAGATCAGGACTCACTGAAAGCTCAGATGATGATCAGCATTTTACTTTTTTTAGCAATAAAGCATTTGTTAAATTAAGGTATAGACATTTTTTAGATATAATGCTATTGCACTTAATAGAGTATAGCATAGTATAAACATAACTTTTATATACACTAGGAAACCAAAAAATTCATTTGACTCACTTCATTGCATTATTCACTTGATTGTGGTTGGCTGGACCTAAACCCGCAATATCCCCAAGGAATGCCTATGTTGAAGTTTTCATTGATTTTGAATAAGGGGTCCTGCATTTTTATTTTGCACTGCGCCCTGCAAATTATGTAGCAGTTTCTCGATACAGAAGACAGTTTACTGGCTTACTATAAACTAATAACCAAAATCTGAATTACATATATACGTATAACACATACCTTAATATGTTAAATTTTTATTACAATTCTTGCTTTAGAAATCTGAATTTTCCCTTGAACTTGGGAGACACAAGTTTTTTGTTTTTATTTTTGTTTTCCACTTTCAGGCCTAACTTGTGATTATGGAAATAAGCTAGCTTCTCAGGTTTTGCTTGATATATATATTAAAAAACATGATCTTGTCGAAAATAATCATTTGGTGAAAAACTGAAACTTAGAAAGCAAAGAGGAGAATATGCTTATGTATATAACAGAAAGAGTAGTTTTTGGTTTGTGTTTACCAAGGCCTTACTGATTTTAAATTTGAAGGACATTTTGAATTTGGTTGGTGGGGCCTGGTGAATGTCATTCTCATTTGGGTTAATTTACTTTTATGTCCTCCCAAAGTTCTCTAACACGATAGTGAACAGAGGAATAGTACAGAGAATATGTGAAGAATTCCTAAAACCAATGAAGAAGGGGAAATAATTTGGTAGAGAAACAGACAAATGATTTGGACAGACAATTCAGAGAACAGCTAATAAATATGAAAGAATACTCAACTCCACCAGTAATTAGAGTCATGCAAATCAAAACCCCAATGAAGGGGCATTTTCATTCCATCAAATACAAAATGTAAGGTGTCTGAGAATACAACTTCTCAGGCAAATTCTCGTACTGGTTGGTAGGACTACAAGCTGGCACTGCTTTGGAGAGTAATTTCACACTCTAGTAAATTTGAAGAAGCAGCTAACCTATAACGGAACAATTCTATCTCTAGTTATATGCCCTAGAGAAACTCTCACACACGTGCAAAAACAGGTATGTGCAAATTTCATTGCAGCACGGTTCATAATAGAAAAAAAGCGTAATGCTTATTATTAAGAAAATGGACAAGTAATTGTATTATGTTCATATGGTGAGATATACAGCAATTAAAATGCATTAGAGCAACATTAATTAACAAGGGTGTGTGTTTTTAAAAAGAAACAATTGTTAAAAGAAAAAAGCAAATTGCAAAAATCATGAATAGTGAGATAAAATTTACGAAATATTTAAAAACATAAAATGCAATCTTGTTTCTAGATAATGAATAACTAATACATATAATACAAAGATAAACGTATGAATGGAAGTGCTTCCAACTCTAGGGCAATGATTACATCTGGAGAGAGGTGGAGGACTAATGAAGGGTACAAAGAAGGATTCAACTTTTATCTGTAGCATTTTTCTTAAAAAAACAGATCTCAGCAAGATGTGGCAAAATGTTTCTTTGTTAAATCAAGACAGCAAGAGTAAATAAGCATGCATTACTTTATTATTTTCGGTATGTTTGACATCTTTTATTTAAAATAAGGGTGGGGGGAGAATCAAGAGGGTAGAGCTTGGGAAACGAACGAATTTTGCATCCACAACATCCATAAGCACCTCCTGACAATTGGTGATGTGAATGGAGCAAAATGGAGCAGCTGTTTGGAAGCAGAATCTGTTATACTCTGCAGATTATCTGGGGCTTCTACTTGAGTTTTGCCTCATTAGCAATCATCTCTGTCACCAATTATAAAGACTAACTCTCCACATAAAATTATGTGGCTCTTCAATTAAAACAAAAGCATAGATGCCTGAGGTAGGGCCATTCCTTAGAAACCAAACCTTTGTGTGTGTTCGCTGCTCAGAGAAGGGAGGGGGCGGCTGAACTAAGCGAGCGGAGCGTGGTGTTCGCAGACATATCATAAGCTTGCCAGACACTCTTCTCTCATTGATCATCTCCTCTAAAACTCACTTGCCCAGGCTTGCCTTTAAAGGGGTGGGGGGGGGAAATCATCTGTCATTCTTTATGACAGTTTTGCTCCAGCTCCGCAATGAGATGTTTCAGTGGATTGGGGGCAAGTGGGAAAGCAAGAAGAGGGGGGTGCTGAAAATCCCTGGGAGGTGCTTACATTCTCCCTGAAGCTCCATGCGCATGTCTCCTCAGGTGAACGGGTTGCTGGGTTACAGGTGCTTGGACTGAATCTGCTCAGTGACACGCACTGCGTGAATTGGGGGCCGCCGTGTCTGTGTGTGCATTTCATGGCAGATAATTATACGTACTTCCATATAAAGGGAGACAGAAAGAAACCCTTGAGATTAATTCTCACTGTCAGCAGTTTTAGGGAGGAAATCTATCCCATTACATCTGCATCTGTTCTGATTTAAGACAATCTTGGAGATAATTTCTATTGGATGGGATAAGAATCTTTTTAAATCTAGAAATGTAATTTCAGAATATTTAAAACAAAAAGCACCCCATGTCGCTACAGCATTACACAGATATACACATAAGGACACATTGATAATTTTGCATTTAGGAAATATTTCCTTCCATGTTTAAATTTCTCCTTCACTTAATTATAGGCATCATATATAAAACATTGCACTTGGCAGAGGTTGTGATGCTGTATTTTACTGTAACAGATTATAGGCTGCTATTTAAAACATGTAATAATGTGTTAAAGGTAAAAATAGGGCCATTTGAGGGTGGGATATGGATCTTCTGGTGTTCAACTATCATTTTATTGAACAATTATTTTCACAGTAAGTGCATCATGAGTCTATTAGGTATTACTGCTTATGGTAGACTGCTGTAATCGACAATGACAGATTGCTTTCTTTTGAAAGAAATATAGATACCCAGCAATAATAAAGTAAGTGAGGGATGTAATTATGGTCTTAACCCTCATTTGGATTTATCATTTTAATTGTCCAAGTTAATTTGATCCAATCTGTCATAAGCTAACCAGTGTTAGAGAGCTCCTTAAAAAGGAAACATGACTTTCCAAATTTATACCAGATGACGTACCCTTCCCTTTGAGATCTAAATGCAACTGAGATGAATGTCATCCTGGGGAGGAGGAACCTCTTATCCCCCAAATTATCTTCTGAGTTTCTGAAAGATTGGGAGTCAGGTAGATAGTGCTTAGTTATTAATGGGGGCTCAGCTCCCACGTCCTTAGATTTCCCTAGAAGAATTCTGAGAGAGCAGCTTCTTGTCCTCCTTTACCTCTTGCTCACTCCCTCCTTCCCAATAAAGAAGGAGCTTATTCAATGAGATCTGGGAGATGGGGGGGGGGGGAGAGGGGCTCTGCTTCTTCTGGGTTCTACCTCCTGAAGGACCTGTCACTAGAACACTCACATTCCTTATTCCTCCATGTAAGCTTGGAGGGATGGCTTTGTCCCACCAGGAGACTGGCCTACAGCTGTGGGCTGGGAAATTTACTCCAAGGAGGAGTGTGTTACAAAAACTGATAGTAGCCACAGGTCAAGTGGATTTCTCTCCAATTCAGCTTCATCAGCCAGAAAGCAGATAGGTTGCTCTTCATCTCTTCGACTTCAGTATTTGTCTTCCATTGGGTCAGAAGTTAGAAAGGAAGAGGAAGATATGGTTTATAATTATTCCTCTCCATTAGTGCAAAGGCCAGGACATGTTGGGAAATATGGGCGTATCATTTGGAGACTGTAATGACCAACTAAGAGACTACATTTTCAGATGGAAACAAGATAGAATGTGTGGGGTACTTTAGTGAGAGTGGGTCTTTGACATCTTTGACCCTTCTGGTCACAGCAGCTTACATTGTGCCTGTGAATACAGTCATGGGACTGATCAATAACAGGACTGTCTAAGGAGGCAGGACTCAATATCCACCCCCCTCACCCCCCCTCAGCAGCAGATGTGGACAGGCAGATGCAGGAATTAGATTATATAGAAAAGCATTATTTGGCTGTGAAGCTTGAGCTTTATCTACTACAACTCCACAGATTCATCGCCTGTATCATACTGCCTTTTTCCGTACCTTGGTCAAACCAAATGTATTCCTGCCTCATGAGTCTCTGCACTTGCTGATCCTTTTACATGAATTATGTTCCAAAAGATATTTGTGTGCCTGGCTGCCTCACTTCATTGAAGTCTCTTTTCAAATACCACCCTCTCAGAGGGGTCTTCTTTATATGTATAATCATCTTGTGCTAAAATAGTACAAGGCTTCCTAGTTCCCTTTCTCCTTTTCTTGCTTTATTTTTCCTTAGAAAGTGTATCAGATAGTGCATTATATAAGCATTTAAACTTACTTTAATATGTATGAGTTACCTATGTTTTTCAGTAGAATATTAGACTTACAAGGACAGGAACTGTCTCATTGCCATGGTCAGCCCAGATTCCCAGCAGAGTATGTGCTTAATAAATAAAACATGTAATATGTGCTTAAATAAATAAAATAATTTTCCACTGTAATAGTCCTTTACTTTTTTTCCTTTCTCTTATTCTGACTATAAGCCAAAGCATATTGTTCCAAACCAATTCAAATCTTCCCTGAGTGAGCAGATTCCTGCAGCCTCAAGCCTTTTTAAGTTACAGTATTTCCCCCTAATCCACAGGAGATACATTCCAAGACCTCCAGCGGCTGTCTGAAGTGGTGGATAACACTGAACCCCATAAATAACATGTTTTTCTCCAATGCATATATACCTATGATAAAGTTTAATTTCTAAATGAGACACACTAAGAGATTAACAACAATAATAATAACATAGAACAATTACAACAACCTACTTGTAATATGAGTTATGTGAACATGGTCTCTCTCTCTCTCTCTCTCTCTCTCTCTCTCGATATATCTTGTACCGAACACACCCTTCTTGTGAAGATGTGAGATGATAAAATGCCCACATGGTGAGATGAAGGGAGGTGAATGACGTAGGCATTGTGATGTAGCCTTGGGCTACTACTGACCTTCTAACAATGTCAGAAGGAGGATTATCTGCTTTCGGATCAAGGTTGACCTCAGGTGACTGAAAGTAGAAAGTGACACCATGGGTAAAAGGGGACTACTGTACTTTTGGCCTTGGCTTAATGAGACATTCATGGTACTCTAAGCCCAATAAAAAGGAATATTTTCCTTTTAGTAAGTTTTGATTCCTTCCAATTTGTTCATTCACTTTGTGAGTGAAGCCACAACCAGGATCTCCAAAATCCCATACTGTGATCATAGACTGTATTGCTAATAAATGAGAGTAATCATGAGACCATAGGTTGTGTGAGAGTGGGGGGAAAAGGGACAGTCAGCCTGAGGATGGGTCACATGACTAAAGAAGCCCAGAATCCCTGTCCTTGACCTTTATGAAATTCTTTCTTTTTTAAGTTTTTTTTTTTTTAAGATTTTATTTATTTATCAGAGAGAGAGAGAGCACAAAGCAGGGAGAGAGGCAGGGAGAGAGAGAGAAGCAGGCTCCCCCCTGAGCAGGGATCCCGACGTGGGGCTCAATCCCAGGACCCTGGGATCATGACCTGAGCCCAAAGCAGATGCTTAACCAACTGAGCCACCCAGGTGTCCCAACCTTTATGAAATTCTAAGGAGGATTGAGAAATCTGTGTCAGCCACCTTCTAACGCCTATCACTTAGGAGTATCAGGCGAATTCCTAATAATATTCATTGTTCTAATAATATTCAGTATTCCGCACTGAGGACTGCCTTTTGATCTTTAGAGAACTGGACAGCTGAAGAGCTGAGATGCATCCCACAGAGAGGGAAGAAAATGTGTCGTGCCTACCACTACCCAAATACTTTGTATGTTTTGAGTAGAGATTTCACAGTGATCTAAACCTTCCCTTGGCCAAATATATCTCTATGTAGTTCAAGGTTAACCACAGCAGCCTACATACTAAGGCCAGGTGTCTTACTGAAGATCATGCCATTAAAAAAATATGTACAGCTGTACAAGCTCAATATAAGCTGTTGCAATCTGCCAAGGGGAAAAAAATAGCCAAGACCACATTAACTAATGTACTGAAGACTGAACCTTACTTACTGGGAAGGAAAAGCTCCTGCACTAGCCACAGCAGAAACCTTATACCCCACATATTCTTTTGCACCCCAAATGCCAAGATTTCTCCATTTTTCTGGGGTGCTGGCCATGTACCAACACATTGGAGTTTTATAGGGACATATAAATAACATATCTTTCTACTCCCTTTGGTTCTGAATGAACTCTGAAATTAGACACTAGCATCAGAGAAATGGAGATCTATTATCAACTTTATTATGAGTATGATTAAATTAGAGAATGAATATTGAAATTAGAGCCAAAACCAGGCTTCTAATATTTCTTTCAATTAAACCTACCTCCCCCAAATCCCCGCCTTAGGTAACAGCCATGGTCTCAGCAGGAAGGTAAAGTGAAATAAATAAACTATTTAGAAATGTGTGTACAGGGCATAGGAATGCCAAAAAACCATGTGCTGGTCACAGCAGTACTATATCTAGCTCTAGGTAAAAGCAGTTAGGAAACTTGGAAGGAGAGAGTCATATAGAGAGGGTCACCCTGGGAGGAGATGAGCCACCCTACAGGGCAACAGCCAGAGCAAAAACAACTTGAACCCAGCATTCTGCCTCTGTTCAGTCTTCTGCCAGGGCTCCCCTTTGGCCATATCCACTCAGAAGCCAGAGCAAAAAGGACCACTTCACGCATTCCTCCTATGTAGACACCAGGCTAAAAGGAAGTGGTGAGTGGAACTACAGGGGTGAACAGAAGATAACTGTCCAGTTGGAAAACACATCACATGGATGAGTGGAGAATGGCTGCTCTCTGAGCACAACTTTCTCTGAAAGAGAGAGAAAGAGTTGAACCACTCATAGCCAGTTTCCTCCCCAATCTCTTCAATCTTCCCTAGGGAAGATAGTCCACAAATTTTCCTACTCTGTTACTCTTGTGACGTGGAAATTTCCTCCCCGCTATAAATATGCAAAACATGGGGAACAGGCATTTTCCCTAATGCAAAGTAGAAGTGGTTGAAAATGAGAGCCTGCCTGTCTCCTCCCCTGAGTGGGATAGCTACACTGCTGGTGGCAAGAGTTTGGGTTGTGAAATTCCATGGGTTAAGGGCGCCTGGGTGGCTCAGTTGGTTAAGCGACTGCCTTCGGCTCAGGTCATGATCCTGGAGTCCCGGGATCGAGTCCCGCATCGGGCTCCCTGCTCGGCAGGGAGTCTGCTTCTCCCTCTGACCCTCCCCCCTCTCATGCTCTCTGTCTCTCATTCTCTCTGTCTCAAATAAATAAATAAAATCTTTAAAAATAAAAAAATAAGAAATAAATAAAAAATAAATTCCATGGGTTAAGAAAACAAGTATCAGAGATATTGGGGAGAATCCTGGTCCTCCTGACGACATGTTTTCCTGAGAAGGTTTCCCAGAGAACTTCTCATTTCTCCCTAATGAGGGAGAAATGAATTTATTTCTTTCATCTATTATAAGCCACATAGCTAGAGTGAGACTAGAAAAAAAAGGAATTAAGCTTGTAAAGAAAACTCTATATAGGTTCTCCCTTTGGAAATGTCCTTTCCTCAGGACACATCCCTTTTCAACCCTCAGAAAGGCAAGCTTCTAGGGTAAAGAATAGTTCCATCAAAGGGGAGACCTATGTTGTAAGAAAAAGGGAAGGCATAGGAAGCAGGATTCTGGCCATCAGACAAGGTAAGATCTCCGGTTCCGCTAATCCAGCTATAAACATATAAAGCAGTACCAGTATTTTGATTTCCTTCTGTCTGACACTTGTGTCTATTTCTTCACTAGTTGAGAATTTGGAGGGGAGAAGATCGGTGTAATTCACCCCCCCCCCATCTCACTACCAGCAGAAGTTTCTTTGCCTCTCCTGGTGCTGAGTTTCACCTTCCAGTGTTTTTTTTTGTTTTGTTTTGGTTTTTGGTTTTTGTTTTTAATGGAATTTTTTTTGCTCATCTGTAGGATTATCCATGTCCAACATCATCTCACCCAATCACTGCTTTTCTTGATTTGTATGGTTAAGATCAGTGGCAGGGACACTTACACAAAGCCATTGTGTATGTTTGTATGGAGGCTTTTACTGAAGGTTTATGGAGAAGGAAAGAGTTATAGCTCAAAAACATAAATTAGAATTGAATATTACATTTAACATATTAAATATATTAGTTGAATATTAAAATCATTATGCTTAAAAAATCCTTCAGCCATTATCAGCCATACATACCTACAGTTCCATCAATGTTATATTAATATTGTTACGTGCTTAGGTACTGCCATTTTTTTTAAAATCCTGTGTTCCCTTTTATTTTTTCCTTAAACTAGATTCTTTGCATTTTGTTTTATACAGCAATTCATCAATTGCTTTATTCTGCCCTTTTCTTCTGCATTCTGCCTTTGGACTTGTTTTTCAACATCCAGTTGGGTCATCAAAATATTTCCTTCAGGAAGACTTTGCCTTCATAAAGAGAATTCTGGTGCCAGTTATTCATTATGCCTAAAAAAAAACTGTATTAGCAATTAGGTCTTTAGAGTCCTACTAGGTGTCAGGCCACTAGGTGTGGTCCTCATAGCATCTCTGTGAACTAGCCCTGGTTTACAGATTGTTCAGTCATTTGACTAAGACCATGAAGCTTGTAAATGATAAATTCGGAATTTACAAAACAGTCCTAGATGTTATAGCTAATGAACGAACACAATATGGCTGTTTACTATAGAAATCAAGCAGCATTGTTTAGCTATGTGGCTTATAATAGATGCAAAAAATGTTCAAAATCACAGAAATTTTAAAAATTAAAAGATAATAATATTGCAGATCCAAATGTCAGATTTACTACCTGAGAGTAGTGACTTTTCAGTATTGAAGCTTTTATTTTAGGTCTGAAATTATTAGAAATTCAGTTTTTTACTTTTCTAGATATATATTTTTTTTAAATCTTGGAATCAATCATGCAATAAACATTTATATAAAATACTGTATACATTGAGCATTTCCAAGGGAGTAGTATAGATTCTAAATTTCAAGCATAGGTAGTATAAAAAATTAAACAATATATTTTTTTAGTTTTTTTTTCTTTTCTTTTTTTTTAAAGATTTTATTTATTCATTTATTTGAGAGAGAGAGAGAGAGAGCACATGAGAGGGGGGAAGGTCAGAGGGAGAAGCAGACTCCCTGCTGAGCAGGGAGCCCGACGCGGGACTCGATCCCAGGACTCCAGGATCATGACCTGAGCCGAAGGCAGTCGCTTAACCAACTGAGCCACCCAGGCACCCTATTTTTGGTTTTATGGGGAAAATCAGCCTTTTGGGAAGGTATCCCATCTGCATCTGATGAAAGAAATTTAAGTAAAAACCTACAAATAATTTTATTAAAAAAAAAATTTTTTTCTTAACAGAGAGAGAGAGAGCGCACATGCATGGGTGGGGGAGGGGCAGAGGGAAAAGGAGAGTGAGAATCCCAAGCAGGCTCCATGCTCAGCATGGGGTCTGACATGGGGCTCCACCTCACAACCCTGATATCATGACCTGAGCCGAAATCAAGACACTTAACCGACTAAGCCACCCAGGCTCCCCAAAACCTACAAATAATTTTAAAAGTTTCAGGTTAATTCAATCAACAGAAGTCTGAGAAGGCCTTTAGGATCCTAGGGTACTCACCAAACGTTTTCTAAGACGTCAGACTCTTTGGTGACTCCTGTGTACCACGCTTACGTTTTTTCACAACAGAGTAATCCAAAACTACAGGAATTGCTTTATGATTAATGATTAAATCCAAGCTTGGTTTATTTTAATATTCACTAGCTATTTAGATAAAATGATACTACAGTTTATCACACACTAGATGGTTATGAACCAGCTGTTTTTTTTTTTTTAATGGCTTTAAGTTTTGACAGTATTTTAAAACTGAAAATGCTACCAAGAAAAACCTCCATGTTCATCTTTATTTCTTTGTCTAAGACCATGATTAATGCAAATTTTAATAAATGCTTATTAGGTCCTCAGCAAAGCCTTATGGATATGGCAAAGACCATATGAGCTGAGCAGATACAATCAGTGGTGAAACAGCTAAATGTTAAAGGATTATATATTACATTTATCTGTGTACCAAGAATAAACCATAAAATCTAGATGATACTTTTGCCAAGAAAATTACCTAAATTTTTGTGCTGCTGCCATTTAGCTTGTTTTATTTTATAGGACAAATTTCCCATAACTATAAATGCAGAGGCTTAATCAGTTATCTAGCAATCTAATAAAAGAAATCTGCTTTGGCTTCAATTTTACAGACTGATTTCCAGGGGCATAGCATTACAGGAAAATTATATGGCTCTTCTCTTTGTTTTGGCACTGGTGAGAAAGATCACGATGATTGTGACTTGGTGAACCTTTGAGAGACAGAATCACTGCTAATTTCTTTTTAATGAAGTAATTCATAGTAAAATTCCTTATTCTGTTTTTGACATAATAATACACATTCTTGCAATTTAAAAGTATGTAGGGTTATTTCATTTTTCAGATTTAAAAAAAAAAACAGTTCAAGGTTACTTGTGGTAGGGATATTCTCATAAAAATGTGCACAACTGACTGGTATTTTTGGAAAGTGGACCTCCTCAATAAACTGGGGGAGAAATGTGTCCTAGGGAATGACAAGTAGTTTGATTTTAGTGCCTAAAACAGATGTCTGTTCTTTATCTGTTTTTCTCTTCCTGGACGCTTTAATATAGGTCTGGATTTTTAGATACTTACATTTTTATATTAGAATTCCCTAGTCTTTGTACAGACTTTGTTATTTATCTATAAATGGAAAGGCAAAATATTTTGTTTATAGGATGCATATAGATATTAAAAAGACAAACAATTTTCTACTGGTAAAATTTTGAAATATTGAATGCAATGGGATATTTCTATAAAAGGCTTTGAGGATTTTTACTCCCTTGAAATAGTGACCATTCTATTCTGCTATTGGAAGCTATCTTTTATTTCTGTTTTTACTGACATGGCTTTTCCTTTCTGAATACCTTACCAAAATGTGTAAGATTAATAGCTTCAAAGATACAGCTTTATATTAGGAATACAAAGAAATAGCATTTGAAAATAATAACATTTGATATTCTATATATATATATATATAAAACCTTCATTTTGTATTTTCTATAAAACATGTGATGTTTATGAATTCAGCTATTGATTTAAGCAGAAGAGAAAGCCAGAGGTATCCAATTTTCTCAGTAGTCAATAGAATAAACACGAATTGTTCTGCCCTGACAGAACAGATGGATTATAATGCTTGTATAATACATTCATGTTCATGGCAGGTATACTCAAGTTCAAAAGAATAGTATTGTAAATTAACTTTTAGAAAATTACTTTTCTACTAATATGCTTTCACTATATTGTTCAATTCATAATAGACATAAAATATGCACTTAGTAAAATCATATTTTGTAGCTTCTGCATCAAATTCATTACAGCTTTTAAAAATTTCAGGTGGTTTATGAAATTTGAAATATTTTTAATTTATATGCTTGAAAGATTTGCCAAATCAGGGAAATACAAATCAAAACCACAATGAGGTACCACCTCACACCAGTCAGAATGGATATAATTAATAAGTCAGGAAACAACAGATGTTGGCGAGGATGTAAAGAAAGAGGAACCCTCCTACATTGTTGGTGGGAATGCAAGCTGATGCATCCACTCTGGAAAAGTGGTTCCTCAAAAAGTTGAAAATAGAGCTACCTTACAACCTAGCAATTGCACTACTGGGTATTTACCCAAAGATACAAATGTAGGGATCCAAAAGGGCACAGGGACCCCAGTGTTTATAGCAGCAATGTCCACAATAGCCAAACTATGAGAAGAGCCCAGATGTCCATTGACAGATGAATGGATAAAGAAGATGTGGTATATATATACAATGGAATATTATGCAGCCATCAAAAATTGAAATCTTGCCATTTGTAACAATGTGGTTGGAATTAGAGGGTATTATGCTAAGCAAAATAAGTCAATCAGAGAAAGACAATTATCATATGATCTCACTGATATGCAGAATTTAAGAAACAAGGCAGAAGATCACAGGGGAAGAGAGGAAAAAATTAAGCAAGATGAAACCAGAGAGGGAGACAAACCATAAGAGACTCTTACCAATCTTAGGAAACAAATTGAGGGTTGCTCTGGTGGAGGGTGGTGGTGGGATGGGGTGACTGGGTGATGGACATTGGGCAAAGTATGTGTTGTGGTGAGCGCTGGGTGTTGTGTAAGACTGATGAATCAAGACCTGTACCCCTGAAACAAATAATACATTATATATTAAATAAAAAAAAGAAAGATTTGCCAAAAGACAATGATCACACGATAAAATAAAAGGAATGGTAACATTGTGAGTCAACTATACCTCAATAAAAATAAAAAAGGCATATTTTCAAATGAATTCCAATATTAATATGTAAAGAAATTCTCTGCCCTTTGGTTGGTGGCTGTCATCTAAGCCTTTGGCTTAGGTCATAATCCCTGGGTGCTGGGGTCGAGCCCCAGGTCGGGCTCCCTGCTCAGTGGGGAGCCTGCTTCTTCCTCTTGCTTTGCCCCCCAACCCCCTGCTCATTGCTCACTTTCTCTCTCTCAAATAAATAAAATCTTAAAAAAACAAAAACAAAAACAAAACTATTTCCCTATGACCTACCAAATAAGAAATATTGACAAAAATTAGAAAGTTGATAATATTCAGTATTGGCAAATATATTAGATCAGTGAGAATTGTCATACATTGATGGTAGCATTATAAATGGAAATAATATCTTTGAAAAATGATTTACCATGCTACACATGAACATAGCTTATAGTCCAGAAATTTCCTTTTAACTATATACTCTATGGAAATCCCCATACATGTGTTACTGGAACTATGTAGAGAAATATTCACAATAGTATTGTGTATAATGTATCTTCTTCAAAGGGAACCACCCCAAATATCAATCACATGAGTATGATTAAATTAATTGTGTATTTTAGAATACACAAAATTAATACATCTTCGGTATGGGCATATTAAGAAAATTATGTCAGAGCTTTTTTAAAATTATGTCATTTTGATACTTTCCTAATTTTTTCTTTTTTTTAATTGTAATATAGCAATACTTTTCTAACTGATGAAACAATTAGCTTGTCATGAAACTGTCTGTGGTCACTGCTGGATCATAGCCCATGGCCAGCTGACTATACCTTTTCTGCAGAGATCAAATATACAAAAAAACAGCCTCATTTTTATTCAGCCTCATTTCAGTCCTTTTTAAGAATATACAATAGACCAAAACTTCCATTCTCTCTACTCATATTAGCAACATTGTAGTTAAAGCTGTGATTTGACACAATTATAAAAGAAAAAGAAAACTGAGCTCCAGAATAGGCATTCCCAAAGGGAAAACTTTATTTTCATTGAAGCAGACAAGATTTCAAACAAAGGCAACAATATAAATTAAATATTAAATACACAAAAAAACCAACCCTGAGTTAACTTTAATTGCCATTCTCTGTGTTCCCGTATCTCTTTTGGTTGTATTTAGCCATGCTGTGGTAAGTGTAGTGGAGCTGGGTGTCTGTCTCTCTCACTGAACTGTGACTCTTGGGAAAAAAAAACCTGGGTTATTATTTTTGTATCGTTTACTCCTTTCATGGTACTGAATAGTTAGTAGATCCTCAATAAAGCCTTCTCTAAATGAATGCGTGAGTGGACAGATGTGGTAATTAATTAACTAACCAGATTTCTTCAGGGCCAGTGGTTTGAAAATTACATAAAGAGTAATGATATGTCATTTGCAAATATCTTCTCCCATTCTGTAGGTTGTCTTTTGGTTTTGTTGACTGTTTCTTTTGCTTTGCAAAAGCTTTTTATTTTGATGAAGTCCCAATAGTTCATTTTTGCCCTTGCTTCCCTTGCCTTTGGCAATGTTTCTAGGAAGAAGTTGCCGCGGCTGAGGTCGACGAGGTTGCTGCCTGCGTTCTCCTCTAGGATTTTGATGGACTCCTGTCTCACATTTAGGTCTTTCAACCATTTGGAGTCTATTTTTATGTGTGGTGTAAGGAAATGGTCCAGTTTCATTCTTCTGCATGTGGCTGTCCAATTTTCCAAATACCATTTGTTGAAGAGACTGTCTTTATTCCATTGGACATTCTTTCTTGCTTTGTTGAAGATTAGGTGACCATAGAGTTGAGGGTCCATTTCTGGGCTCTCTATTCTGTTCCATTGATCTATGTGTCTGTTTTTGTGCCAGGACCATACTGTCTTGATGATTATGACATATCAGATAAAAGGCTAGTATCCAAAATCTATAAAGAACTTATCAAACTCAACACCTAAAGAACAAATAATCCAATCAAGAAATGGGCAGAAGACATGAACAGACATTTTTCCAAAGAAGACATCCAAATGGCCTACAGACACATGAAAAAGTGCTCAACATCGTTCGGCATCAGGGAAATCCAAATCAAAACCTCAGTGAGATACCACCTCACAGCAGTCAGAAATGGCTAAAATTAACAAGTCAGGAAATGACAGATGTTGGCAAAGATATGGAGAAAAGGGAACCCTCCTACACTGTTAGTGGGAATGCAAGCTGGGGCAGCCACTCTGGAAAACAGTATGGTGGTTCCTCAAAAAGTTGAAAAGAGAGCTACCTTACGACCCAGCAATTGCACTACTGGGTATTTACCCCAAAGATACAAATGTAGTGATCCGAAGGGGTACGTGCACCCTGACGTTTATAGCAGCAATGTCCACAGTAGCCAAACTATGGAAAAAGCCAAGGTGTCCATCGACAGATGAATAGATAAAGAGCATGTGGTATGTGTACACAAACACACACACACACACACACACACTGGAATATTATGCAGCCATCAAAAGGAATGAAATCTTGCCATTTGCAACAACGTGGTTGGAACTGGAGGGTATTATGCTGAGCGAAATAAGTCAATCAGAGAAAGACATGTATCATATGATCTCACTGATATGAGGAATTCTTAATCTCAGGAAACAAACTGAGTGTTGCTGGAGTGGTGGGGTTGGGAGGGATGGGGTGGCTGGGTGATGGACATTGGGGAGGGTATGTGCTATGGTGAGTGCTATGAATTGTGCAAGACTGTTGAATCACAGACCTATACCTCTGAAGCAAATAATACATTATATGTTAAAAAAAAGAAGAAGATAGTAGGAAGGGAAAAATGAAGGGGGGAATCAGAGGGGGAGATGAACCATGAGAGACTATGGACTCTGAGAAACAGACTGAGGGTTCTAGAGGTGAAGGTGGTGGGGGGATGGGTTAGCCTGGTGATGAGTATTAAACAGGGCACGTATTGCATGGAGCACTGGGTGTTATATGCAAACAACGAATCATGGAACACTACATCAAAAACTAATGATGTAATGTATGGTGATTAACATAACATAATAAAATAATTTTTTTTAAATTGAAAAAAGAATAATGCATTATATTGGTTTTATGGTCATTGTATTGGAGGATTTTTTTTGCTGCAAACTAAATATTTCTACTAGATAACAATGCTTTATTCTTTAAACTGAGTTTCTTTGCCTTTTTTAAATGGAAAATATCTTTTTTTAACTGAAGTAAAATCTATAAAATAAACTAATCAACATAAGCAGATGTGTTAAATTTTTTTGGTGGTGACAGAAAGTAATGCGGTGAGGGCACCTCGGTGGCTCAGTCGTTAAGCGTCTGCCTTCGGCTCAGGTCATGATCCCAGGGTCCTGGGATCAAGTCCCACATTGGGCTCCCTGCTCTGCAGGAAGCCCGCTTCTCCCTCTCCCACTCCCCGTGCTTGTATTCCTGCTCTTGCTATCTCTCTCTCTGTCAAATAAATAAATAAAATCTTTAAAAAAAAAAAAAGAAAGTAATGTGGTGAAATGCATGTATATGTGTATATACATGTACACACACATATGTATATGTATACGGGGGGGGTGTTCAACAGGCAACATTCCTCTATTCTGAATATTGAATATTTTCTTACTTTAAAAAAAGCCATCATACCATAAAATTGTCTTTACAAAATAAAAATTAGGTAGTCCTCTAATGTTATGGTCCTCTAATTCTCATGGTTCTTAAATAACTATGTGCTACTACTAAAAATAATATTATGTCAGTTCTAGGATCTCTAGTCTTCCTTGCTTTTTGACAGTTTCACTGATTTGGATGCTTTGATCTATTTTTCTGAAAATTACATAAGAGGATTCTAAAGGTATCTAAGGAGCCAAACAAACCCAGGGGATAGGGAAGGGAGGTAGAAGCAGAAAGTCAGTACCAGTAACGCTAAGACACCAAACGGGAACTAAATTTTTTCCTTTGATTCAAATGACCAATAATCTGGTGCAGCAAAAAAAGGAGTAACTCCTCAACTCAACCCAACTGTGTAACAGAAAATCATTTCTGCGTTTGGATGTTTTACCCCAAAATAATCCCTGGAGAGGTTTTCAACTTTCCTGATGCCTGATAATAATAAAAGGAGCCATTGATCTCTTCTGACTAATTCTAAATATGGAATTCATGTTAAAAATCAGATACTAGAAATAGAAATCACCAAGTCTCCACTGTTTGGGAAGGTGAAGTATTGATTTTCCTTCTTATTGTATTTTTTTGGTGGTTGGGGGAGGGGCGTATCTTTTGCGTGCAGGCCTGTTGAGTATGCATGTCTGAGTGTGTTTGTGCTGTGTTTCTTGGGAGGATAGGGGGAGGTGGCACCAATTATCTGCAGTGGAAGTATTCATGGCTTTGAAAACAGCCATTGAGGACAAGAAGAATATAAATAATGAGAGGGAGGCAGGCTGCATTTCACAATGTTAATTTCCCTGTTTGCCAGGAAGCAAGTGAGCCT
This sequence comes from Neomonachus schauinslandi, assembly GCF_002201575.2. Classification (NCBI taxonomy): domain Eukaryota; kingdom Metazoa; phylum Chordata; class Mammalia; order Carnivora; family Phocidae; genus Neomonachus; species Neomonachus schauinslandi. Next base: position 98,805,563 of record NC_058404.1, read on the forward strand.
ATAGATCCTGTCTCTCTCTTGCTCTTTTACTTGATGCTCAATATAATGAAGAAAGAAGCTACAGAGAACATTTCACAAAAATCTGGAAACTTAGATTTGGTGCAGCTAAGCAGCTAAAACTAAAAATCTTTAAAGCCTGATCAAACCAACCAAATATCTGGGGTCAACTAGAAAACTAAAATGCCTTTCTCATGTTATTCCTAATGGAATCTGAGGTCAAAAAGCGTAACAATGGACTCCTTCTTCCATTCAGGAGACTTCTCAGATTTTGTAGCTATTGTTTCAATTTATCAGTATAGTCCTGAAACATAGCACTGCTTTGTAACCCTCTAAAAAAGATCAACTATGCTCAAGTACTGAATGTCATTCTACTCACACCATGACACAAAAGATTTAAAGAACCATAACATTTTAAAAATAATGCATATACCTAAAAACAGAGCATGTACATATATATTCTTACACATTTGGATATATGCACAAGGTTTCACCTGGGAGTATGGAGAGTCATAAGTACCTGATCAAATTCATTCATGTGCAATGAGCATTTTCAGAGTAGTATCTATAATATACAAGACATTGTTCTAGGCACTGGATATACAGCAGACATTGGGAAAAAAAATTCTGGCCCATGTAAAATTTACATTCTTGGGGAGAGGCCACAATTTTAAAAAAGTAAATAAAATATATGAAATAGGTTGTATACTAAAAAGTGGAAAGTGCTAAGGAAAAGTAAATCATGGAAGGGAAGGAGGAAGTGTGTGGGGGGAGGGGAAATTTTAGATGGGGTGACCCATAAAGATCTCATTGACACTGTCATTTTCCTAAAGATCTAAGTAAGAATGAGAGCGTATATCAATAGGAGTTGAGTATAGGAAACAAACTTCTGTTAGTATGTCAAACAGAAAAAAAAAAAAAAAAACACTTAATATAGAGAATAATGCACTTACAGGCTCAGGGAGGTCTGCCACTGATTTAAGGAGTTAAAGGACTCAACATCTTAGCTGGGATGGAAGGGACAGAAAAGACTGGTTACTATTATCATCATGAAACCACAGTGTCTAGATATGCATGAAGCTGGGGACAGGTTCAAGGATACTGAGGCTGCCATTAATTACAACTCCCTCAAAGTACTCACGCAGAGCAAAGATGGCTTGTACCTTGCCTCTATGTTTTAAATTACTCACAAGTGCCTATTGGTGGTAACTATTCACATCAGAACTATACTGATAAATTGAAACAATAGCTACAAAATCTGAGAAGTATCCTGAATGGAAGTGTTAGGAGTTAGTTGGACAGTTAGGTAGCCAGGGCTAGGGTCCCCGACAAGAAAATATGGAGTCAGAACAGCTAAAATAAAACAGCACTGACATCCTGGTTTACAGCTTAGACAAGACCGAACTGACATTCTGCTTTGCAGCCTTTGCAGAAATGACTTCTTCAAAATGTCATAAAATAAGACAATTAACCACAAAAGCATGTGTCAATATCATGGGCAAGGGGCAGTTAAGACCTAGGCCCCCAGATGTCAGCAAAAAAAGGACCATCAGCACAGGGACATTAACCTAAAGGGTAGAGAGATATGTAACCAAAGCCCTGATTGGCACGACTCAACACACCCTGATTGCTTAAGAAAGTTCCACAAAAGACTCAAAAAAACCCCTAAACTTAGAAACTCTGGGGGCAATCCACTAGGGTCCCCCTCCCTCTCTGGGAGCTTTATACTCTTGCTCAATATACTTTGCTTTGCTGCCCATCACTCTTCGTCCGGTCTACCTCTTCATTCTTCCAAGCAGCGGGACCAAGAACCACCAGGCACTAAGGGGACAAAAAATCCTGTAACAGGAGTTCATTGTTATGCTTTTTGACCTCACATTCCATTAGAAATAGCATGACAAAAACATTTTAGTTTTCTGGTTGACCCTAGATAATTTAGTTGGTTTGGTGAGGCTTTAAAGATGTTTATGTTTTGGGCGCCTGGGTGGCTCAGTTGGTTAAGCGACTGCCTTCGGCTCAGGTCATGATCCTGGAGTCCCTGGATTGAGTCCCGCATCGGGCTCCCTGCTCGGCAGGGAGTCTGCTTCTCCCTCTGACCCTCCTCCCTCTCATGCTCTCTGTATCTCATTCTCTCTGTCTCAAATAAATAAATAAAATCTTTAAAAAAAAAAAGATGTTTATGTTTTGCTGCTTAGTTGCATTATATCTAAATTTATCAGGATGTAACTCCATTGTGAATTGAGGAAGATCTGTATATAGACCAGAAAAGAGGTTCAATACATTGTAGGTCCTGATAGGGATAACATATTACTGCCGCAAGGATACTAGAAGGCATAAACTAGAGGGAAAATCCTGAGAACAGGATCATCAAAATTAAAAGATAATGGAGTGATTGCAGTTATTAATAATGACAAGATCTGTGACCATGAGATAGTGAATTTATAAAGGAGAATCAAGGACATGATTATTGTAGGGGAAAAAATTCAAGAATTGAAAGGCTGGAAATGTGCATGTTTCATGAAAGTGGATAATGAAATCACCAGGGGTTTGACGGGAGTAATAAAGGAGAAGCAACAGTGAGGCCAAAGCCAGAGCCTTCCAAGAAAAATGAAAAGTGGCCAGGGTCTGCTAGATGGCTACAATACGGAGGAAGTATAGGTTGTGGTTTGGTCTGATGGTGTGAAATTCAAAGGTGGGGAACGTACAGGAAAGGAAAGGAAATTGGCTTGGAAGTGCCTGAGTGGAACAGAGGATGATCTCTCTCACGTCCATGCCAGGTAAAATGACAAGCATGGAAGGGGAAAACAGTCACCCCCCCAAGGGGGTGTAGGGAATCCTGGATCTTCAGGGGACAGCCATGTTTCTGGTATAGCAAGAAAGGGAAATGTCCACTCAAAGAAAGGTTGAAAGTATTGCTGAAGCCTGATGGTGAGTCTGTTGAAGTTATGGAGAGGTGACAGATAGATGCAAAAAAAATTTAAAAAATAAATGATGCTGCAGAGCTCTGTAAGGATTAGAGTCTGGGGAAAAGGAGTCACTTGGTAGTCCTGGGCATCGTGAGGTAACTGATGAAAACAAGAATGAAGAGAATAGTAAGGTCATTTATTCCTAGCTGTAGCCTCGTTCCAACTGTTGGGAGAATGTAGGGATGTGAGTCTTTCTTGGAGTAGGTACATTTCTGGGGTTCTGTCTTGACCCAACCAAAAGACATGTGGAGGATGACAGGAGGAGGTGATTTCAGTTTAAATCATTTTATTTTGCTACCAAAATAAGACAATATTTTCATGTTTTAGAGATTGATTCTTCTAAATGGAAGTATCTTCAGCTTTACTTTCTTTCCTAAATTAGTAGATTTACACAAGGATTGTGGGTGAGAAAAATTAGGAGCACAGTTGATTACAGTGCCAAAACCAAATTAAAAACGATGTTAAGAACCCATAAAGAGGGGCGCCTGGGTGGCTCAGTTGGTTGGGCAGCTGCCTTCAGCTCAGGTCATGATCCCAGGGCCCTGGGATTGAGCCCCTTGTTGGGCTCCCTGCTCTGTGGGGTGCCTGCTTCCCCCTCTGCCTGCTGTTCTCCCTGTTTTTGTTTTTTTGGTTTTTGTTTTTTAAAAGAACCCATAAAGAAATAGGACCATACGTCCTTGCAGGGAAGCTGATATCAGAAAAGATCTGTGCCATGCATTCACCGTGGGTTGCAGTATCGGGTCAATTTAGCTAAATTGCAAAGCTAGGACTACACTTTCGACGATTGCCTTTCTTTCTCATTTCAAGTGAGCCTTGGTCACAGTAGCTATTGTTTGGATGCTTCAGGCAGTCATATTTAGTTGACCAAACATCAGTGCAAAGGGTATCTATACGGCTGCACCTCAGACACATCGCCACTTGCCTGCTGGCTCACCTTGTTGTGTGGGACAGTAGCCAGAACTGAGGTGCCCTAGCTGCTACCTTTTGCTTCTCCAACTTCTGGACCAGATGTGTTTAGTTCCATGACAAAGGTCACTGGATTATCTCCATGTCACCCCATCAACAAAACGGGAGGTGTGAAGAAGGTGAAAGGCTGACAAAGATTCCAATATTGACAATGGGGTTCAGTGTCTCCTTGTTCTTCCACTCTTCATACTCCTCATCTCTCCCCAACTATCTGCCCTGCTGACCTCAGTCTCCAGAAACATAACCCTTACACAGATTGTTGAACCAGTTCCCACGAATGCATAAGGTCAAATCGGTGTAATAAATTCTCATTATGTATCACTCCTACTAGTTCAGATACATTCCCTTACTTGCTATATGATAATCCAATAGTTAATTAACTTCGCTAAGTCCCAGTTTCTCTTCCTGTAAAATGCTAATAATATATCTACTTCAAAGAATTCTTGTAAAAAAAATAAGATAAGTATGTAAAGTACTTAGCACAGTCTCTGGCACCTAATGGTTACTCAGTAAATGGTGGCCGTTACACTGAAGATAAAATAAATTTTCAACATGGCTTTGATTACACCAAATTCTATTTGTAATCAACTTGATGTTCTCCTCCTTGAGACAAGGCAGCCTTTTTAATCTTAATTCGTTTTATCTTCTTTAATAACTCTAAGGAAAGTAAAAGATATTATTTATAGGAGAAGTCTGTTCCTGAGAAGCATATATATCAGGATACATCATTTTTAGTCATCAGTTGTCTATGGATTAAGATATTATTATCTAGTAAAAACTATATCACAAAAATATTAATGGCACATTTTTAGATAGAACAAAATATAAATAATAATTAATTGAGAGAAAAGTTCTGAGCTATCCTAAAAGATACAAGTATACTATTTAGATGGTTGTGGAAAAGGGAAAAGAACATCAATAAATCTCTGAAAAATCCACCTTCATAAATGTCCAAAAACATGCTATTTTTATCTGGAATTTTTTTTCAATTTAAGGGAATTTTGATTAAAGAGGTCCTTTAAAAATCAATTTACTACAAAATTATTTTCACTATTATGTTTTTATTCAAGACAAGTTTTTATTTTTACTTTCAGGTGTTATTCCTAAGTAGTTATATTTAAAGATAACATTAGTTTAACAAAATAATCCTATGTTTGCTTGCCAAGCATGTTGAATATACAAAAACGTATCCCTTATTATTAGCTTGTAGAAGACTTTTTCCTTCTTTCCTTTAAATTAATGCATGTGTTTTACTGAAGTGAAAAAAAAAAAAACTTTTATTTAATCACATTTTCAGATGACTATGAAGTTGGTTGACCTTTTGTAACATTCATTCATGTCTGTAAGACAATGTTAACAGACTGATTAAAAGTTAATACAAAGATTAAGACTGTTGAGCATTGGGGAATCTCTTACTTTCAAGGAGCATCTTTAATAATTCTGCAAGCAGGATGCTTCCACAGTCCAGACGTGCCAGTCCCTAATCCCTTCTGTTTCAAGAGATAACCATTTATTTCCATTTCCAAGAGAGTCCATCTGCTCACATGGCTTGAGTTCAGAAGGAGTGGAATCCAATAACTGAAAAAGAAGTGAACTTTCTTTTGTGCCTCAGCAAAGTGAGCATCCCTCCCAGGACAGCAGCAGTCTCAGTGGTCATGACACAATCACAGGGACTCAGAGAGATAAATGAATAACTGACAAGAATATAAATGGGAGCCTTTGACTAAGCACGACTCAGAAAGAAGAATAAATGTACATGTTCCCAAGCACTCACCAGCAGAACACAGCGGCAGAAAAGATCTGGGTTAAAAAAGAAATTTATAAACACAAAGAGGAAGAAGACAAAATTCTATCAATATCAAATAATATTAAATTATTATCATTCTACTTAAGGTCTAGGCAGTCTATTATCTTGGTTTTAACTGTTTATAAGAATCTATTTTATTTTCTCTTCCAAAAAGAGCAAGTATTACTGCTTGACTTATCATGTTTGTATTAAAGACCCTTCAACCACAAATAATACAGCGGCCTGAGAATGGAGAAACAGCTAGAGATGAATAGCATACTAATATGGAAAGGGTAGAAGAAAGGAAAAAGCAAGAACACCTAGAATAAGCAGGCCTGACAGCTAATTCTGATCCCTGTTCTGCATATTTAGCATTAGTAGGCCAGCAGTAGTTAACTAATAGAAGCAAGAAAAGCAATAAGATCATCTTATATTTGTTTTGTTTTGTTAAGATTTTATTTATTTATTTGACTGAGAGAGAGACAGCAAGAGAGGGAACACAAGCAGGGGGAGTGGGAGAGGGAGAAGCAGGCTTCCCACCGAGCAAGGAGCCCAATGTGGGGCTCGATCCCAGGACCCTGGGACCATGACCTGAGCCAAAGGCAGATACTCAACGACTGAGCCAGCCAGGAGCTCCAAGATCACCTTATATTTGAAGAACAGTTTAAACTTTTTCTAAGTCTTCTCAAATGGTTATTGTCAAGGAAGGAAATGAAAATTTAAATAACTTGCCAAGGCCAAAAAATTAATGAATGAAAATCTGGCTTGGAAAGCCATATTCCTAAGTGCTATACCACTGTTCTCTTCAGTAACAGTGCTGCTTTCAGAAGAAAGACTTCTATCAGGAATCACACGCCTCAACATCTGGATATTTAACTCATAACACAATGGCATTCTGTAGTCTGAAAAGCCTTCACCTATCATTTAGCCAATGTGTCCTAACGTGTTCCAAAGGAAGACCTTTTTATAAAATATAAAAATATTTTTCCAATCCCCACATGACTGCAATTGGACTTTTCGATTCAAGTGATTGTGGAAGTATATAAAGCATATGAATTCAAGGTCTCCTTGCATTATTCCAAGGTTCATAATTTGGAAACAAGTGATTTAGTCCAATCCTCTCATTTTACAGGGAGGAATCCAAAACCCAGGGAAATTAAGTGAATCACCCAAGGACATAAAGCAAGTTATTCAAAGAACCCAGAGTGCGACTCCTCTCTGCTGCTTTCCCTCCTCTTTCATTTGGGAACAATTTCTTTTTTGTTTCCCTCTTGGCATATTGTGGTTGTAGTTATCATGAGATTTTAATTCTATTTTGAGTGGTTGGTTGACTTGGCAACACTGTTTTCCATACAGCCTCTACTTCATTCCAGTAGAGAATCCAATGATTTCTCTGTTTTCTGCTACTGATTGATAGAATGCCAACAAACTGAGGCGATTCAAGGAAAGAGAAATTCATTAAAAACAAAGATGGCTGAAGAAAATTACTAGGAAAAATAAATTTGGGGTGTTTATCTTTGCCATCAGTCAAATAATGAATTAAACTGAGTGTTTCAATGAACCCTATTCTTTCCTTTGCTTATTGGGGGAAACCTTTCTATGAGGCCTTGCAAAAGCAGAAAGATAGATCAAATACCATACATATCATAAATCACTGAGGTTGTCTAGTATCCTAGGAGTTGTCTCAAAAGTTACTTTATGATGATCTCACTTTGAATGAAGAAAAAGATAAAATAGCAGCCTATATTTTAGAATTTTCTTATGCAGTAGTTTTAATTTTTGCAAATGAAAAAGTAGTACTAAATATGTATTTTGTTCAGGCAGTGACTTTGTTTTGTTTCAAAATGATCAATTACTAAAAGACAAAATCTTATTTGGTCAGCGTGATTTGCCATGAAACATGTTTTGAGTTTTATGACCTTTATTCATTATCTTGCATGCCTAACCGTGATAAAATAACTGTGCCTGAAATGATGGACTCTCATCTCTCTGACTAGATTTTAGGAGAAATTAAGCCAATGAGAATTCCAGGTGGAATTATTTCAGTCTCATGGAAGATGTACCAATCAGGAACAACTTCTGATGGACAGAATAAGCTGGGGATGTTGGGAAACCAGTCTGAGTGAAGGCTGAAGGGACCATTTAAATGGTCAGATCCCCAGTCAAGGTGTCACATTTCTACTATATGTAACTTGCCTGTGCACATAATTCTTTGGGCTTTAACCATACCCCAACATTTTTCCTGCAAGTAAAGCTCAACAATAAAAAAAACCGAACATCCCAAGCAATAAAGTTCAAGAAGGTTATTATTTCCATTTTCCCCTGGCCAAATCCCATAGAGGAAGATTTTTGAAACTATGAAATTCTCAATATAACAGCTTTAGATTGCTGGCCAGAGAGACAGGTAAAACAAAGGCATGCAGAATTCATTCAGGCAGCAGGGTAAATAGACACAACCAATAGGGATTACAGTGTTTCGTCAAATCGAATCAGATACTTAAAAGTTGTTAGGAAGGTTATGATAGTTTTTAAATGAATGAAGATGTAGTCACTCAGATTGCAAGAAAGTGTAGGCTTGAATATTCCCTTTACTGTAAGTTGAACAAATAATTAATCTACAGGTTCTCATAGAATCCTCCAAGATGCAGTGCCTAGATCCATTGTCCACAGCCCCATTCCATGACTTGCACTCAAATCTGTTAAGTTTCTACACCTCACATCCTTCCTAGTAAAGCTTCATTATCGTCAGGGGGCAGATCTTCTTGCCCTAGTCCTGGCTCACGGAATAACCCACATCTGAGACAGACAGTGCTAATATCACGGCAGAGGAATAGCTGGTATACCCTACAACGGCTCTTAGTGCTTCTGCTCAGAACTAGCCCACACACTTCTGAAAATATACTCTTCCGCTTCCATGCCATTGGCCAATGCAAATCTCCCAGCCTGACAATCTAAACCGTAGACAGAAGTATATAATTTTCCTTTAGGAATAAACCCTTTTTTGCTCTAATGATGTGTTGCACCCTAAGTTGCATTTAGTTTGATATCAAAATTCATGTTATGACGATCTTGTGAAAGATATTTTTCTGCTATATTTTTTACCTCCCTCTGTTGTTAGCCTTTCCGACCTCTCCTATTTTCCAAATCTCTCTCACACATAAAGATGTTTAAAATATAGTCCGTGTTAAAAAATGTACTGCTGGATCTTGAATTTTAGCCAATATGGGTATAAAATATTTTTTCTTAGTTGGTACATTGTTGTAATCACTATCGGGGTTTTCTTTCATCTAACTTCTCTTTTTAGATTCATTACACTATATTCTGTTTATTTTGTCCCCCTTCCATACCGTCATGAGTTGTAGATCAGATAGATTTTCTTCTCTTTTTGTCGAACTTTTACATTTTTCCGTTATGTATTTGTATTTCAGTGTCTACCCCCTTATTAATCTGTGTGCCTATACCTCAAGCAAAACAAGGATATTCTTCTGCTTTCACCACCTTTGGCCTCCTGTTGATGTCATCTGGAGTTTATTTATGGATTGTTATGGGTATCCACCTTTTAGACATTGTTTTCTTAGGCAACAATAAACTTTAGTAAGTTCTACACCCCCTTGCTTCCGGTATCTTAATGCATTTCACCTAGTTTTACTTCTCTTCCAGGTGTAATATATTTTCTAATATTCTTTCAGAGAGGTCTTTTTGTAATAAATATTCTGAGCCCATTTATACCTTAAAATATTTTTATTAGCTCACATTTAATTAATTTAACTAAAAAGGAAATTCTAGGTTTAGATCATTTTCCTTCAACAATTTGAAAACTCTTATATTTTTATGCCTTATTTGCCTTAAAAAATTGATGTCACTGTAATTTCTCATCCTTGAACCCTTGAGATGACCTTCTTTTCTTGCTAGAAGCATTAAAAATGGCATTTTCATCTTTGATATTTTTATATTTCACTATTATACATCTAAATGTACATTTTTTTCTTTCTTTTCGGCATCTCATGTACCTTTTCAAATTGAGACCTTATATCTTTTTTTTTAAGGGGGGGATGAATTCTCAATTATTATTTTTTAAAATATTTTCTTCCCCTCATGTACTATTTCTGCTTCTGAGCTCTCCTCATAGCTGATGGTTAAATTCCTAATTCTATGCTCCATTTTTATTTTATCGTGTTTTCTTTTTCTGTCTCTTCATTCTAAAAACTTCCTGGACTTGTTTTTTAGCTCACTGATTTATTCTTTGGTCAAATATAATCTGCTATTAAACCCATCCACTGAGTTTTTATTTCAAAATTAGTCTTTTCTTAACCAATATCTCCAATAGATTCTTGTTAATAACCCAATTTCTGCTTCGTGTTTCCAATATTTTTCCCATCTTACATATCTACTAAGCCAATTTCAAATTCGTGCCTATTTTATTAGATTCACTTCCTCTGGTGTGGGTTGTTTACCTTTTTTGTTGTTTTTCATGGTTATTTCCCTCAAACTTCACTATGAGTTCATCTTTTAAGTATTTGGTATTATCAGTTGTCAACTGATAATGATTATTAGAGGAGAAGATAAAAACCTAAATCTTAGCATATGCACCAAGGGTGAATTTATGGAGTGGGAGGGAGGACACATTCCAGGGGAGAGAGCTTCTTGACTGACATCTGAGTCTAACCATCTACTCTGTTTCTTTTCCAGAAACCTTTTATCTGCAAAGGAATATTTTAGACTCTCTGCCCAGGGCTCTGCTCTTCTTTTGAGACCACCACTATTTGACACAATTGCCTTATCCAGAGGGAAGGGGGAAAAGAAAACATTCAAAGGATGTCTACCTTCCCTGCACTTGTTGTAGCCCCCATCCCAGCCAGACTCCAAATGGCCTTGATATCACGCCGATGCAGGGAGCACAGTAGGTAAAGAAAAGAGCATACCTGGAAAATTCTTTCCCAGCATCTTCTGTCTGTGGTTCTTTTGGATTCCTAAAAGAAATCTTGCTATCTGCTAAAATGGGCTCCCATCTCTTCTGTGACCTCTCCATTGTTGTGTTTTAGTGAGGAAGTCAATAGCCTGTTAATTTGTCATTTTTCTGGAACTTGTACACACACACATGTATGTGCATTATATTGTTCATCAGAAGATACATTTGGCTCTCAGTGACTATGAGTGTGACTTCACAATAACCTTAGGTGAGACCATCTTCTCAGTTTCTACTATTTATTATCATTTAGTTTGTATCAACCTAGAGGGCAATTTGATAAGTCCGGGATTTATTCATCTCTCTCTCTCTCTTTGTCTATCTATATGTCAACTTACCTACCTAGCTATCTGGATAAATTAGAGTTCAATCTAACATCTGTTCAGTATGATTGTCTAAACCAGTGGGATATTCGATAATGACTTATCTCACAGGTATAAGTATTGTAAAGAACAACATTTCCCAAAATGTTTTTATTAAAGAAATATAGATAAATGGTTAATTTGTTTGTTTAAACAAATGTTACACAATTACCTTTACTAAAGCTACTCAGAATTCTTAATATATTAATATACATTGTGAATCTTTGGGAGGAAGTTATAGCATAAAATATATAAGCTTAGGATTTTAAAGTTAAAAACATGGCTTATAAAATAATGTGAGCATGTGAAAAAATTTATTTAATTTATTAAATGTGAAAACCAGCGGAAGGATGATTTGAAGAGCAGAAATTTATATAGTCCCTCAGAAAAAGCATGCTTAATAACTTTGCTAAGTTACAGACAAAACTGGTTTATATCCTATAAGACAGTAAAACTATAACCTTGGGGTAATCATTTTCACTCATCAGAACTAATTTTCATCTCTACCTCACGAAAAGTTAACCTGTACCTCACAAAACTTAAGCCTTAGTCAATATTAAATTGAACTTCAAAAAAACAAAGGGCCTCCACTTAAATAAATAATCCAGGGACGGGCCTGTTAGACAATGCTCAAGCATGAGCTTGAAAGGACATGTAGTCATCCTTGTTTTGAAATATATTTTTTAAATATATTAAGTTCTCTTTTCAATGGATATCTACTAGGATTAGTATTTCTATATCTCTACTTTGGAAAACATTAGACTAGCCCATACATAAGTACAGACATCAAGAAATCACCTAGTTAAAGAATGGGTAAAATCTGAACTAGCATTGAGTAACACATATATTATTCACTTCTTTTTACAACATGCTGTTGCATGTCATCTTTTGTTTATTCTTTTTCTTCTCTCTCCTTTTCTTTTATTTTTTCTTCTAAGACATATTCTTACTTCCTCTATTAAACTCATATATTGTTTGTTGTCTCTAACTATGATGTCCTAGACAACTAAAAACACATATTTTGATTATGGCCCACCCTGAGAACACAGAAACCAAACATCTGATACCCCAACCTAACACCAACTCACCAGTTACCTAATGAATTTCTTCTCTAAAACCTGTGTGTTGCCTTTGGAACTTCCCTTTCATAATAAAAACTCCCTTCACTTTCTCACTTTCTTCATTGTTGGTATACCATGAGGAGACCGTCCTCCCAAAACCTTCTCCAAGGATGTAGCCAATGTGCTCCATCACTCCACTGCCTCAGAATCACAAGGTGGGAGGGTGTCCTGTTTATCATTTCTAAACGATTAACACACTATACTACTTAACTCTTGGTTCCTTTGAAGCTTGTGCCCCTGCACTCTTTTTCTTTGCCATTATATCTTAATATCTAGGCCACAAATGATCATTCTTTGAATATTAAAGCATCTGCTTTTGGTCTTCCTCAGGTACTGTCATAACTTTAGGGGCTTTCAGTCTATACCATAACCATTCAGTTTCCGATTCCATCACTGTCCGTTACTTTTGTTCTTCCATTTTGTGGTGACCTACAAACTCTTCACCTCTTTCTCTTCTTCTCATTAGTCCCCTTTTCTTTCCAGTTATTTTCTATATAGCTTTGATTGCATGAGCCATCCCTTCAGTATATTTATTTCCAAATATGTTCAATTTTCTTTAGAGATTTTGTCTTATCTGAGGGAAGTGTATCATTCATAAACAAAACCCCTACAACAGTGATCAAAGATAGCCTTGAATTCATAGAGATTTCTTAGGACTGTTTCAGAACTACCCCTCCCCACCCCCACCCCCCTTTACAAAGGATAGATGTCAGAACAACATGGCAGATCAAAGTCTGAGTAGTCTGGAAGGCAAATGTAAAAGTCACATCCCTTCTGAATAACTCAAAAGAAATCTTAGAGGGTTGAACTAATATGAATGATGAGATAAGAAAATATCTGAGATTTGATGATCTAGGGATCATCCAAACTGGTTGAACTGGACATATTAAGCCAGGAAAATTTGCTGGAGATTATTGCAAAGATTTTGATCTTATCAAAAATCAAGGATATAAACTGGAATAAAAAGGCTGGAGAGTCAGGGAAAAAAATAAATAGCCTTTTCTGGACGCTAGGAATCAAGAATGAAGAGAGAGTGATGTAATTAACTACAGGGAGCATATCATTGTTCTTGAAGACAGAAGTTAAATCTGATGTCTAGAAGGGAAGAACTGTACTCTTTCAGATACCACCAGAATGCCACTCAGAAAATTATCCTCGGCCAGAAATGGAAAGAATGGAGAACTCTTTCTAGGAGGCAGTAATTTTATATACCAACATGTGAGAGCCAAAGACTAGGAAAGGTCAGCATCTAAGCAACTCTTATTGAAGGAAAATCCCCTCAGGAGTATAGCAGGCTGGGGTATGACTGTTCATCCCTGAAAACAACTGGGGAGGCTGAAGTGGTATTTGGTATGTGTTGCTTTCTAACCATAAGGCTATGCTTGAAGTCACATTCCCTGCTAAAATGTTGGTAAGTAAATTAGCCCTTTCCCTAGAAATTCTCATTCCTTATAGTGAAGTAAGTCTGGACAACCAAATGCCAGTGTATTTGAGATCAATAGAGACTTGGTTGGTCCAAAGAGGAAGAGTCCTGTCTTTTCGGCCACAAGTTATTGATGTATTAATGTAAACCACAAAGATGGGAAATAGCTGTAGAGAACCCTGATCCTGCTGATTTGGCCATGGAGCTGAAAATATAGCTAATCTAAACTGTTTCCATGGCTCTGATCCGGAAAATATAAATGATTTCAGCCACATAAATTTAAAAAATAGAATTCCTTTTATTTAATCAATTTCATCACTTATTTTTTCATAGCGATACCTCATTATAAAATTCATGTCAATCTGACTATAATTCTCAGCTCACCATCAATGTTGCAAATATTTTGTTCTAAGTAGACATGTGAAAACTTAGATTTTTGTACACCAGTTTGTAAGAAGCATTATACCTAATGCTTCTTAGGGTTAAGTTTATGGTTTGGAAGTTAATTCCAACAGTTTTTTGGATATGATACAAAAATCAAAAGCAACAAAAGCAAAAATAAACATGTGAGAGTATATCAAACTAAAAAGCTTTTGCATAGCAAAGAAAACCATCAACAAAATGAAAAGGCAACCTATACTGAGTGGGAGAAAATATGTGCAAATCGTATATCTGATAAGGGGCTAATATCCAAAATACATACAGAACTCATATGACTCAGTAGCAAAAACACAATTTTATTAAAAAATGGGCAGAGAACCTGAACAAACACTTTTCCAAAGAAGACATACAGATGGCCAACAAGCACGCAGAAAGATGCTCAACATCATTAATCATCAGAGAATGCAAATCAAAACCACAATGAGATATTACTTTACACCTGTTAGAACGGCTATTACCAAAAAGACAAGAAATCGCAAGTGTTGGTAAGAACGTGGAGAATGGGAACCCTAGTGCCCTGTTGGGAATGTGAATTGGTGCAGTCACTATGGAAAACTGTATGAAGATTTCTCAAAAAATTAAAGTTAGAACTACCATACATTCCAGTAATCCCACTCTATTTATCTGAAGAAAATGAAAACACTAACTCAAAAAGATATATTCACTGCCATGTTCCTTGCAGCATTATTTACAATAGCCAATACACAGGAACAACTTAAGTGTCCATCAGTGAATGAATGGATAAAGAAATTGTGGTATGGAATATATATTTATGACAACATGAATGGACCTTGAAGGCATTATGCTAAGTGAAATAAGACAGAGAAATATCAAATGATCTTCATATGTGGAATCTAAAACAAAGAAAAAACAAAACAAAACTAACAGCAGCAACAACAGAAAAAACCAGGCTCAGAGATAAAGAGAAAACATTGGTGCTTGCCAGAGGAGGGATGTAGAGGTGGGAGAAACGGCAGAGAAGGTCAAAAGGTAAAAAGAAAAAATAAATAAATAATAAATGAAGGCTTCAAAAATCACAGAACTTTCTAGCTAAGATTCTGCAAATAATATAGTTTAATTGCTCCGACTTCTTTCAGCCAACTCACTCATTTTATAGACTTAGATACTAAGAGCCAGAGAAATTTAAAAAATTACCCAAGATCTTATAAACAGAGACATGCAGATTATGTCCCTCTTGGTTT
Source organism: Neomonachus schauinslandi (assembly GCF_002201575.2). Taxonomy (NCBI): domain Eukaryota; kingdom Metazoa; phylum Chordata; class Mammalia; order Carnivora; family Phocidae; genus Neomonachus; species Neomonachus schauinslandi. Next base: position 98,820,793 of record NC_058404.1, read on the forward strand.
TGACTCTCTCTTACAGTGCTGAAGTTAAAAGGTTCTATGCCCGTGACTGTGTTTAGAAAAGCATATTCCAAAACCTTGGACAGTGTTGGAGTGCAAAGACTGGTGCACATTTCTCCAAAAAGTGAAACTTCTAGCTTCCACACATGAGTAAGTATTCCATGGTGAGTATATAGAAGAAAGCAGTAATTCTGACTCATCTGAGGGTAAAATAGTAAAGACAACATGGCAGCCAGGATGGAAAGTGATAAGGTGAATTGACAGGTGACACGATGGATAATAATTATAAATTAAGCGGGCGCCTGGGTGGCTCAGTCGGTTAGGCGACCGCCTTCGGCTCAGGTCATGATCCTGGAGTCCCGGGATCGAGTGCCGCATCGGGCTCCCTGCTCGGCGGGGGGGGTCTGCTTCTCCCTCTGATCCCCTTCCCTCTCGTGCTCTCTGTCTCTCATTCTCTCTCTCTCAAATAAATAAATAAAATCTTTAAAAAAAAATAAAATAATTATAAATTAAGCAATCAGATGAAAAGTATGGTACAGCTTTAAAATTGTGATTTGGGAAATTTGTTGTCTCTAAATGTAAAACACAAATTTTAAAAATGACAATCAATTGTATTTGCTCAATGTTTTTTTTTTTTTTCTCCTATCCAAATGACATTTATTATTCTGGAAGGGTGCACTTAAAAATCACTAATAACTCCTAGAGTAAATATTTCTAAATATTTGACCAAAAATATCATGGTTTACATTAACACTAATACTTATTTTTCAAACCTCACAAGGCTACAAACAATCTGAGACAGCTTTAAAAATATAGTTCAGTCTTCCCAAATGTACTAAATGAAATCAATAATCAACGTAGATTTGTTTGAGAAATTTGGGAAGGGCACCTCTCATAATATTTGAGCAGAAGACTAGAATCGAGACTACAATCCAAACCATCCCTCAACAAGAGAGCACTGCACTTGTGTGAGTGTGTGTGTGCAAATGTTAAGACCTGGGGGTTTAGCATTTCTTTTTACAATGTATAATGCACTTTGCTGCTGTGGTGAACAATTCATCAAACAATCACTGGTGTGTGTATACGTATATTTGATGTGGAAGGTCACCATTTATTTTTAGAGGTCTGTACCCTAACCGTACAGTGCTTCTGAATTCAATTTATAGAAATACCGTGAAATGCCATCATCCCTTGATGTGACAATGCAGTTTTAATCATTACTATACCTTCAGGTTCTTCTAATTAGTCTTGGAGCAAAATACTATGCCTTAGTACTCCTTTTGACTCATTTATATTTCATGCTCACGCTGTTCATTTAGAGAAATTGAAATTGTGACAAGTGATGCCTGAGCACTGCTGATAATCTCTGCCACCTGAGTTTCTGCTCAGTAGGCTGTTGCTAGCAATGTTCCTCAATGCCAACATTTAGCCTGTTAATTTTTTTTAAATAAAAGAGGCAGATCACTTGGTGGATCTGTAGAAAAACTTAATTGGTAAGCAGCCACTCAGACGTTAAAAGGCATTTGTGTGGACTGAGCAGTGCTTAGGGAACAACAACAAAAATGACAATAAGGATGAAGGACAAAAATCACATCTTTCTATTTTCTTGAATAACCTCAACATTTCTGAGGCAATGAAAAAACATGTGAAATCCCTTTTCATTGCTAGTAATGCTAAGGCTGGAATCATTAGTGTAGGGAAAATTTCATTTGACATTGTTGTTAGAAAAGTCAGCAGCCTGGATCCTTGGTTTGAGACTAGCTTGTTCATATTACTTTCAGAGGAGTCATAATTTAATGTGTAAAATAATTTCTTCAGAACACCAGAGGGGTATGCTGCACTTGGCTATGCAACTCATGAATCTGCTCAAAACATACCAAACCTTTGAAATGAAATGACCATCAAATTTTATCCTCCTCCACCTAAAGTATTATTATTGGAGAAAATAGTTTCATCCTGTAATAAAATTACCATTATGCAAGATAAGATAACATTTCATATTTTACTTTCTATCTTACCCATCTTAGGAGGACAAGAATATTCTAACACACAAGAACAAAAATATTATCTTACCTTCAAATTCCATCTAATAAAAATTTTTTTCATATTTAATTTAGCCCTTTTGAAAAACCAGATTTTGGGGGCGCTGGGGTGGCTCAGTTGCATCTGCCTTCCACTTAGGTCATGATCCTGGCCGGAGTCCTGGGCTCGAGTCCTGCATTGGGCTCCCTGCTCAGTGGGGAGCCTGTTTCTCCCTCTCCCTCTGCTGCTCCCCCTGCTTGTGTTCTCTCTCTCTCTCTCTTTCTGTCAAATAAATAAATAAAATATTTGAAAAAAAAAGAAATACCAGGTGTTTTTAATTCTGTATGTTAATTTACTTAGAGATACAATTTCATTAAAGCAAAATAGTCCTTTGATGTGATGATACTGATAAAGATTTGTTGGAGTATTTTAGTAAAACTTGCTCTTAAAAAAAAAAAAAACCCTCTGCAAACTGCTCAAGGAATCAAGGAAGGATAAAATTTACTTTATATATATATGCAAGCCAATGTATCTTGCACCTTTGTAAAAGCTAATATAAAAACCATTACAAAAATTCTAGTTTTAAACTTTGGCTCAACAATTCATTTATTCATTCAATCACCAACTAAGTAAATATCTACTATGTGTCAAGTGGTGCTGTTTGGTCTGCATCTATGAGAATATAAACATTAAATTAAATATCTTTCCATTGGCTGAGGTGGAGAACCCCAAACAGATTATTGAAAATAGGGTATTGAGTAAATTTGATAATCTCACTTTTAAGGATTTTTCTGTGAATAGCGAACTCACAAATTAATTGGATAACAAATCATATGTAGGTTTATCTTATCTATTTATTTAGTATGCTACTTAATTATCTAAGTCAGAATCTAATCTTTTCTGAAACCTCTATATTATTTTCAATACAGCAGTTGGCTAAATCCCATTTAGCAATTTTCAATTTGATATAAGGATGAGGACTCTGAACGTGTACTCCTGCCCTTTGTGGACCCTATCTCAAGAACTGAATTAGTCAAAACTAGTTATAGAATAAATCTGATGACTCATAAAATAGAGTGGTTTTATTTTTTTAAAAAGCATCATAAGATACATTACTGTGGTCACTAAAAATTATCTTGGGTAGTATTACTTTTTTCCTTTTATATTCTTACATTCACTTCAAAAATAGTTTCACTATGTCTTGAAAAATTCCTTCAGCTCTGACATTTCTGGAAAGGAACCACAGAATGCTTATATCAATAATAACAATAATATATTTCTACTTTATTTAACTATAAACAGACTGAAATTTTCATGTAAACATTAATTCTATTGTAATTGCTTAATTTTTTTAAAGATTTTATTTATTTATTTGACAGAGAGAGAGATAGCAAGAGCAGGAACACAAGCAAGGGGAGAGGGAGAGGGAGAAGCAGGCTTCCCTCGGAGCAGAAAGTCCGATGTGGGGCTTGATCCCAGGACCCTGGGATCATGACCTGAGCCGAAGACAGACGCTTAACTGACTGAGCCACCCAGACGCCCCCATAGTTGCTTGATTTTTAACTGATTCTCTTAGTTTTGTCCAAAGACCAGTGAAGTACTTTTTTTATACATGGCAATTCATAAGTCTTCCAGGTAATTCCCTTTATGTATCATATTTGTAAATCAATAGGCTATTAAATTAATGGCAATTGATCATCAAAAAGTAAATAGTCAATACTGACCAAAAAGAAATCTAAAAAACTCTGACCTATAAACATCCCATATAAACCCACTACTATAAATTCCTTATGAGTTGATTTTATTGACATAAAATAGGAAACTTTTTGATAATTATAAATTATCCTTCCAATTTTTTCTTGTACTAGTCTCCTTTCCCATCTGATTAAGCTCTCTTCCAAAGAATTTGGTATTCTCTCATCTCCCACAACACCAGTTTACTCAGGAGCACCATCTTCTGAATTGTGCAGGTGGTGGTATGTAAGGTGCGGAGCAGGCCTTGGGCTTTGGAAGTAGAGAACATTTGAGTGGGGGAGGGACAGCAAACCCAACAGCTGACACTTAAAGTAAACACGGAGATTATGTTAACTCATCCAGTTCTGTTAATAAAATCTTACTGGAGAAAAAAAAAAAATCTCTCTAATGGCAATAAAAATTCAAGAATATGTATATTGTTTCCAGTCTCTAAGTTACAAAACTCAATTAAAAAAAGTCTAGACCAATCATTGATTGAATAACCACTTTTTTAAAAAGATTTTATTTATTTGAGAGAGAGAGAGTGTGTGAGAGAGAGAGCACAAGCAGGGGGGACTGCAGAGGGAGAGGGAGAAGCAGGCTTCCCGCTGAGCAGGAAGCCCAATGCAGGACTCGATCCCAGGACCCTGGGATCATGACCTGAGCCAAAGGCAGACATTTAACTGACTGAGCCACCCAGGTGCCCCGAATAACCATTTTTTATGTAAAAAAAAAAAATGACCAAATTATTTTAATCTGTTTATCAAAGAGCCAAATAAATGGGAGAAACAGAAACTGTATTCCAATACAGTTTACGCAGAGTTTCATCTATAGCTCATTTGGTAAATCTAAAAGCCCATCAAAGGTAGATTTATGGAAGAAACATGACCAGGACTTTGTTTTTACACTGCAGATATAACACTGTAAACAACACATATGAATTTCAAGAGTAGAAAGCATGTAGTATTCAATATTTATGTTAACTAGCTGACACATAAGCCTCTTGTTGGTTGTCAACTGGCTGTTTTAAAATTAAAGGCCAAACTGGAATGCTTTCACATTTTCCTTTTCCTTTCTGTTGGACTAAACAGATACGCACTAAAAGCAGTTTAAGAGAGAATGGTGTAATAAAACAGCAGGTATATCTGTTGATTTCTCAGGTAAACATCCATAATTGGTAAAGGGTATTTACAACAAGAAGGCACTTCTCATTCACTATCAATAACCTACTGCGATTGGATGGCCCAGGCTCATTCCACAGGACTACTGACACATGGTCCAAACACATTTGTCCTTCCCAAGGTTTATAGAGGCACCAGATTGTGCGACTGTGGTTTATGACAGCAATTACTTTCTTTTTGGCTGTAAACAACAGAATGTATAAGAGTAGTCACAAAATACTGTTCCACACCATTTTAAGAATAACCAACGAGGTGGTCACTCCACTGCTGGCCTTTCACCTTGATAGTAGCAAATGAGCTCTTGTGCAAATGTTATAGCTTTGCATTCTACACTTACATAGCATGCAGCAATAACTTTCCAAATTAAAAATTCTATGTTCTGTGTGAGGTTTTTCTTTTAGTCTCATATTCTTGTTGGTAGTAGTTAAATGGCTATAATCAGTTTTAACAGTTAACAATCAAACCGTCTATGTTGAATTTAGAATCCTATGAAATGTTAGTATCTCCTATAACTTCAGATGAAGGAGAACAAGTAGAATCAGAAAATGTGATTTCTGCAAAACCACCAGTCAAATCATTCCTATAAATGTCACCCAGATGAAAAAGAAAGGATTTTCTGTTGAGTTCAAACCATGAATCTTATTTTCCCCAGTGCAAGAGTCATTTCTAATGAACGGAAGAGACATAGTTGCTCTTCTTTCATAGGAGAGGTCATTTGAGTCAACTAGTGAGACAAATTATATTTAATCTAATATTTAAACTAATTTTAGGAGTCCAAAAAAAAAAAAGAATGTATTGCTTTACCATCCAAGAGAGATTTAGTCACTCAAGAAAGAGATTGAACAATTTTGTTTTTCTATATCAGTGCGCCTCAGTTTCAGCAGTAACACTAAACATCTGCCGTTTCTTAGCTTCAGTCAGTAACCTGCCCCAGAGCCAAGAGTACATGTCCTTCTCCATCTACTACTTTGTAACTCACGGGGCATGTGTGTCTGTGACTCCCAACTGAGGTAGATTTTCCTTAAGGGAAGATCATACCATATGGATCTTTGATCCTTCCAACCCCTGGACCAACATAGAAGGTACTCAATAAAGGGATGTTTGTTAAATAAATCAAACTTGACAAAGTGTGGTGAATCAGAGTACCTAAAAATAAATAATATAGATGAAACTATGAAGCGCTATAGCATCACTTTCTATTTATGCAGTTTTGTACTGTCCTTAAAGTATTGAACCTGGGAAGAGGAAGCAGAACTACAGTCTTACAAGATAGCATTCATTATAAAAATTATTGACTTTGCAATTCATTCTTAACTTCCCACAAATTGTTAAAGGCATAATAGAGAGGCTTTTCATAGCAGAAAAGCTCAGAAACAGAATAAGTAAAACATTTCATTCTGTCTTTTTCCATATATTAAAAGATCTATGTCTTTAAAAATCTATGTGTTTGGGGCACCTGGGTGGCTCAGTCAGTTAAGCGTCTGCCTTCAGTTCAGGTCATGATCCCAGGGTCCTGGGATCGAGTCCTGCATTGGGCTCCCTGCTCAGCAGGGAATCTGCTTCTCCCTCCCCCTCTGCCTGCAGCTCTCCCTGCTTGTGCTCTCTTTCTCTCTCTCTGTCAAATAAATAAATAAAATCTTTAAAAAAATCTATGTGGTTAACATGTAACATTCTTGATATGTGATAGTAATTTTTCACGATTGAGAAATGATATTAACTTTATATTCTTTCTTTACTTTCTTGAAGCTGTTTATTTTAGATTGTTTCTTTTAGGGGGGAAAAAGTCACTTCTGAAGCCCAAAGGCTTCAATGACTGTCCAGAGATGGTAGTCAGTTTACATTAGTTGCACAAATGTGTCCAACATCTGTTTTGGAATTTTCATTTATGCAGCATGAAATTTCAAATCAAGTATGTATACTATTGGCAAAGGTTCTCTTGGAAATTTTATCTAGAATGTAGTAAGTATGGCTTTGTTTACTTAAAATATATTAGCAGATAAATAAATTTACTATGCACACTTTTGTGGAGAAAAATTAAGCAAGAAATTACTGAAATAATTTGAAATCTATATGTCTTCATTCATCAAGCATCAGTTCAATATCTGTTAGGTGAACAGGGTTAAGTGTGGACCTGGGCTACATAGACATTTTCTAAGGAATATATAGGCATAGAGGGTTTTAAGGAAATTAATTTCCAGATCTTCAGCTTCTTTATGCACCCCATCCTAAACTGTATCAGGCTGGAAATATACCTGTGATAGATGTGTCACTTCATAGTTACTCTTCTCTTACTTTCTGAAAAAAGGTGTATCTCAAACCTGTCTTGAATCTTAAACAGAGTATACTGCTTCAATGTAAACAGAACTTCAGGGCATTAAAAAAAAAAAAAGGACAATTTATAATATTAAAGTCAATGTGCGAAATTACATTTGTGAAATTCTGAAAAATGAAGCCTCAGCCTAGCAGGATCTTATTCTATTTATTTGAGAGAGCAATAAAGAGAGAGCATGTGTGTGCAAGCAGGGGAGGGAGCAGAGGGAGAGGGACAAGCCGACTCCATGCTGAGCACAGAGTCTGACATGGGGCTAGATCTAACGACCCTAAAATCACGCCCTGAGCCAAAATCAAGAGTCAGACGCTCAACCAACTGAGCCACCCAATCTCCCTGCAACTTTTGTTTTCAACAAGGAGAGACTAATTTAGCTGTCAGGTTATCATTAAAAGTTATTTTTGATATTAGACCATAGAATGATTTTTGTCACAGAACACAGAACTTTTTAAATCATCAAAAAATATATCTTTTGCAACTACTTAAGTATATAAATAAAACTTTTAATTATCATCTTAAAAATATGAGGGGACATTTCAATTTTCAAAATCATTTAGAAATTGTATGAGCAAAAGTTGTGAATCCCACTGTTCTAAACTAGCTTCCCCACCACCAAAACGGGCCACTCAAAGACAGTGATCAGAACAGTGACATCATGGGGCACCTGGCTAGCTCAGGTGTGAGATCACATGACTCTTGATCTCAAGGTTGTGAGTTTGAGTCCCACACTGGGTTTGGAGATTAGTAAAAAAATAAAATAAAACATTAAAAAAAAAGGAGAGTGACATCATGAGGATGATGTCTGAGAAAGATCCTGACAACAGAGGAAGGTGAACAGATGTTTCACATCTACCAATGATTCTCAATCACATCTACATATCAAAAATCCTTAAAGACTTTTTAAAATAAATGGGTCTGGGGTGGGAACCCCAGCATCTGTATTTGTAAATGGCTCTCGGGATCCTAATGGACACTGGGGAGGGTCACTATTTTCTGGATCTCTCTACTCTTCCAGAACTGAGACTCTTTTTTGGTGAAAACCTATTATAGTATATATCTTTATTTCTACAAACTCTGCCCATCTGTCTTCCAGGTGCTACAGAAAAGGAGGAGTCAAGGAACATTTCAAGAAATTTTGGCTTGGGTGCCTGGGTGGCTCAGTTGGTTAAGCGACTGCCTTCAGCTCAGGTCATGATCCTGGAGTCCCGGGATCGAGTCCCGCATCGGGCTCCCTGCTCCGCGGGGAGTCTGCTTCTCCCTCTGACCCTCCTCCCTCTCATGCTCTCTGTCTCTCATTCTCTCTCTCTCAAATAAATAAAATAAAATCTTTAAAAAAAAAAAAAGAAATTTTGGCTTGATCAATTAGAAGGATAGACTTTCCTACAAAGCAGGTTTCAAGGTTGTGGGGAAGAACACATATGCGATTTTACAAATGTTGAGATGTTTAATGGACATGTAGGTAGAGATGTCAAGTTGCTTGTATCATTTGGATATATCAGTCTGGATTTCAGGTATTTATAAAGATATAAACTTGAGAGCCATCTGCATAAATATGGTATTTAATTTAAGATTTGGATGAGGTTGCCAAGGAAGTGAGGGTAGATAGAGCATAGAAAGGAACTAAAGACCCAGTCATGGATTACTTTGGCAACATGTTGCCAAATTCAGTAACAAAGTCTTTGTTCTTATCTTAGGAAACTTTTGAGAAACATTTTAACCCAGTAGTCCATAGCCCTCCTTCTTCTTAAAACACATTTTTCTTCTATATTTTTAAAACTTTGTCTGATTTTCATTCTTCTTCAGTCATTTCTTTGTTGGCTCCAAATCTTTTTTTTTTTTAATTGAACTACAGTTGACCTACAATGTTACATTAGTTTCAGGTGTACAACGCAGTGACTCAGCAACTTTATGTGCTGTGCTTACCACAAGTGTGGCTACCATCTGTCATCACACAGAGCTGTTACAGTACCACTGACTATACTCTCTTTGCTGTGTCTCTCATCCCTGTAATTAATTCATTCTGTACCTCACACTGCCCTTCATCCATTTTGCCCATTCCCTAACCCCCTTCCAAATTTTGTGCTTAAATGTTAGTGGGCCATAAGTCCTAGTTTTCTCCTCTGACTCTGAGTCCCTTTCTTTCAGTACACACACACACACACACACACACAGACTTGGCAGGTGACTGTGTAGTCTGATCCATTTTTAACAAATATTTCTTGAACACTGACTGTGTAACAGCAACTCTTCTAAGAACTGAAATACTGAAGTAAGCAAAACAAAATCTTACTCTAAAGAATCTTATTCTAGCATAGAAAGAAGATAACAAAGAACATCTATAGATAAAGTATAGAACATCTATAGATAGGAATCTATCGATAAAGTATTACCCATACCTTAGATGGCTAATAAGACCAATAAATAAGGATGCAGAAGGTTTTATAAAATCTCAAGGCTTCTAATACTCACAGCAATGGATTGAAACATATCATATATATATACATACACATATATACAAAATCCTGATACAAAGCAAAACAAAAGAACAAAACCCTTCATGGATTAATGTCAGAGATTGCTAAGGCAATAACTTATTAGAAAAACTGACCAGCCGTGGCCCCGGAAAAGAACAGCCACTCATACTTGTGATTATGCGGGCTGCGGCAAAACCTACACGAAGAGTTCTCATCTCAAGGCGCACCTGCGAACCCACACAGGTGAGAAGCCCTACCACTGTGACTGGGACGGCTGCGGGTGGAAATTCGCCCGCTCCGACGAACTGACCAGGCACTACCGCAAGCATACCGGGCACCGCCCCTTCCAGTGCCAGAAGTGCGACCGGGCCTTCTCCAGGTCGGACCACCTCGCCTTACACATGAAGAGGCACTTTTAAATCCCCAAACAGTGGATATGACCCACACTGCCAGAAGAGAATTCAGTATTTTTTTTTTTGACCTTTCACAGTCTTCCCCCCCACTCCCCGGGGTGGGGGGCGGCGGGGGGAGGAACCCAGCTGGAAAGCACTACAATCATGGTCAAGTTCCCAACAAGCCAACTTGTGAATGGATAATCAGGAGACACAAAGAAACCAGAAGACAAATCAAAGAACCGATGGGGTCTGTGACTGGATCTTCTATCATTCCAATGCTAAAGCCAACTTGAATATTCTTGGACTTACAAAACACCAAGGGGGTGACTGGAAGGTGTGGATATCAGGGTATAAATTAGATCCATGAGTTGGGGGGAGGGAAGACCAGAATTCCCTTGAATTGTGTTTTCGATGCAATATAAGCATAAAGATCACCTTGTATTCTCTTTGCCTTCTAAAAGCCATTATTACGATATTAGAAGAGGAAGAAATTCAGGTACAGAAAATGTTTTTAATAACCTAAACGATGGTGCTTGGTGAGTCTTGGTTCTAAAGGTACCAAATGAGGAAGCCAAAGTTCTCAAACTGCTGCATACTTTGACAAGGAAAATCTATTTTTGTCTTCCGATCTACATTTATGACCTAAGTCAGGTAAATACGCCTGGTTTATTTCTTTTAACATTTTTATGCAGACAGTCTGTTATGCACTGTGGTTTCAGATGTGCAATAATTTGTACAATGGTTTATTCCCAAGTATGCCTTAAGCAGAACAAATGTTTTTTTCTATATAGTTCCTTGCCTTAATAAATATGTAATATAAATTTAAGCAAACTTCTATTTTGTATATTTGTAAACTACAAAGTAAAAAAATGAACATTTTGTGGAGTTTGTATTTTGCATACTCAAGGTGAGAATTAAGTTTTAAATAAACCTATAATATTTTATCTGAAAAAAAAAAAAAAAAAAAAACTGACCAGCAAAAAGTAAAGAATAATTTATCTTACCTTTTCTGTACAAATTATATTTTAGGGAAACTGAATAGATGATGAAAAAAATGTATGCTTTATGGAAGAATTTTAACTTTAAAATGCCAAAGGAATGACCTAATTAGGAAAACCATTATTTTGTAGCAAAGGAAAGAATTCATCTGGGAAATGATCACAATGCCAAAGGAATTAGTTGAAAGATTGAGAATTTTACAATGGATTGTTCAAGCTGACAACACCTGAACAAAATGATCGATTTAATATCATTATACATCTCCTGAAGTCACAAAATAAATACACAGAATCACCTATGAAGTATTCTTGATCAAAAGAATTGAGCCTGAATCCAGTAAAGCTTCTAAACATAAAAAGCAATTTACAGAACATAGAGAGAGAGAGAAGCATAAAGGATACTGCAGGCATTCAAGCAGCTAAATCAATAAGGTGGATCCTTATTTGGATCCTGGATAAGTAAACCAACTGCAAAAGAAGATATTTTGGAGCCAAACTGGGAACTTGGAATATTTTGTGGGTGCTACATTATTCTAAGAAATTATTATGTTTCTTAGATGTGGTAAGTTAATATGGTTATTTTTTTAAAGTATCCATAACCCAGTTCACCAATGCTTAACTCATCTTTGCCATCTTGTTTCTTCTAAACTTTAATCCTTTCAAATTGAGATATTTTAAAGCAAATATCAGATATCACAATTTAAACATTAAAAAATAATTCTGTGTGTACCTCTAGGAGGAAGACTCTTTTTTTTTTTTTGCTGTAATTACTGCATTTTTGGATTGTTACTTGAAGAGTACAACTTCAAAATGAAAAGTTTTCCCTTCATACCATTATCATTTTACGGACGGATACCTGAGTTCAGCCACCTGAACACAAGTTTGGGATTGGCCTGAGTAATGGTATTGAATTCAGTGTGGAAGGCAGTCTCTAAAATGGCCTCAGATGATACCCACCTCCCAGTATTCATATTCTTGTGCAATGCCCTCCCCTTGAGTGTGAGCTAGATTTAATAACTCATTTTTAATTCACAGACTATGGCAGAATTGATGAGTTGTCACTTCTGAGATCAGATTATCAAAGACCATGGCTTCCATCTTGGGTGCTTAGGTTCTCTTTTAACCTGTCAGATCACTTGCTTCTGGGGAAAGCTGGCTGCCATGACATGAAGCAGCCCTGTCAAGAGAGATCCACATGAGTGATGTTGTAAATAGATCTTCTGGGGTCTGCTGGAAGTCATAGGAGTGAATTCAGAAGCAGATCCTCACCCAGCCAGCTGAGCCTTCAGATGAGAGCAGTGCCACCCAACAGTTTAACCTCTGCTTTGTAGGAGAGACTCTAGGCAAGAACCACCTAGTTATATCGCTCCAGGATTCCTGAGCGGGATTCTTTCCTTTTCTAGGTTCTATATATCACTACCACCACCATTAACCAATGTTCTCTTTTGAGAATCTGTAACTCGTACCCATATGTTTGCCTCAGGCTTCACCTATATTTAACTTGCCACATTCCTTCCCTCTCTATTTTTACTTTTATTTTCCTATACCACCTACTTACTTTCACTCAGCACCTGGTTTTAAGATTACAAGATTAGTTAAAAATTTGTAATGTAAGCGATTTTAGCTAATAGAAAAAATGCATTCCCTTGTTACTATAATATAGAAGAATTTTTGAGCTTATTGTGAGCAAACTAAGTACCTGACATTGGAATAATAAATAAAGGGTAAATAGTTCACACCTCTGTGCTAGATCAGGCAAGGCATTGTCTTTTTAAAGATCAAAGAGGATACCACTTCCTTGGGATATTTGTGGAAAAGAGGGAGTAAATTAACAGATTTTTGGCTGTGGGTGTTTTATGGCTCTAGTCCTTAGCTAGCAAATGAGGATTACTCAGTCATAAAGTTAACTGAAGATGTTTATTAGGCAGAAATGTGAAACTCTTCGCTATTCAGTTTAATACTATAGAAATTGATCTACAGGACGTGTTTATTTTAAAATAATCTCCCAACAGTGACAGCATTGGCATAGCTATATTGTGTCACAATTTCCCACTCCTCTTGTTTGAAATAAACATGACATCGGGGAGGGTATGTGTTGTGGTGAGCGCTGTGTATTGTGTAAGACCGATGACTCACAGACCCATACCTCTGAAACAAATAATACGTTATATGTTAATAATAATTAAAAAAATGTTTTTAAAAAATAAATAAATAAATAAAACTGTAGTCAGTATTACACAACATCAAATTGAATGCTAGATCCATCTTAAGGAAAACTGAGACTAGAGAGTCAATGCAGACAATGCAGAGCAATTTGAGAGAGGAGACTGAGCTAATGTATCAGTTGCATACCATCATCACATGGAGCTTGATAGATAACAGGTGTTCTATGCAATCTACACTCTCAACTCTTTTAATTCTCATAGAAAGCCTCTGAGGCAAGTACTACTATATCCCCATTTTAACATGAGGAAAATGAGACACAGAAGGACAAAATAACTGCCCATGGTATTAGAGCTTTCAAGTGTCCAGAGGTCATGTGCTTTATTCCTGCATTCTACTTTAATACTCTACTTAAAGCAGTATTTGTCTTGCCTAAAGTCACTATTGATAAGATCTGAACCAAGAGCAATGAATCTATCACAGAAGAGGCCTATTTCTATGCATAGAAATATAGAAACACACATGCACACTCACAAATATTTACGTTACTAATACATATATAGCATATATATATGCTAATAAGTAATATTTTTGTGCATGTCTGATTTTTTAAAGGTTTATTGCCAAGGAAATAGGCACTGACTCATAAATCTCCACATAATATCATAAGTAGAGTCAGAAATGATAAACACTAATTAATGAGACAGAGTTTCATATATTTTCTTAATTAACATCTTGATTTTTATTTAAGAATGAGTAAATTTTATTTGCTATCTAAGCAATAATTACTATCTCTAAATTTGTTGGAGGAGGTCATTGAGAGGACATGACTGCCAGTTGACCTGCAAGCTGGACCTGGGCACTTGCAGGTTCCTTACCCCCACAAGCCCCAACACTCCCCACCCCCATGCTTGGAATGTAAACTCTGCCCACCATTCTGTAGGGGAAGCTGCTTCAAGGAAGCAGCCTTGAGAGAGTAATGTGCTGTTAAGATCATTTGGACCGGTCTGAACCCCATCAAGGTCTGTATATAAACTTCTAAGATTCTGGCGAGCGAGTGCAGTGATCTACTTACCTCGTGGCTGACCAAAACAAACCTTGAAAGTCTTCTTGCTTGTTAAAACTACCATGTACCAATCTGGAGTGGTTTGTCTCTTTCTTTGGTCTCTCCTTGTCCTCTGTGTTTGGGAGATAGTTTCATACTTCACTCAGGGAACTCTCATGGTTGCAAACCAACACAATTATGTCTGTTAATCAGGTAAAGATTTTATTAATGATCTTAATCATTAATATTTGAATTTCTAGTTCAAAGTATCATAATTAAATTTTTATTTGTCTTCAATGTATATTTATATTTGTAATAGTTTAGTCATACTTAATTGTGACTTACAATGAAGTCTGGATTTTCGTTTTTAAAAGATTTTATTTATTTATTTGGGTGAGAGAGAGAGAGCACGAGTGGGCAGAGAGAGGCAGAGGGACAGGGAGACGCAGGTTCCCTGCTGAGCAGGAAGCCCGATGCGGGGCTCCATCCCAGGACCCTGGGAAAAACATAAATAGCATGCCTTTTATTCTTTATCCTCTACCACCTTCAACATTTGTAAACATTAGTATTACTTTTTCTGTTTTCATCTGAAAATTTATTTACAGTGCTTAATAAAGAGGATAGCAATAAATATTAGGGAAACTAGTTTTAATGCTTGGAAGTAATATGTTGTTGTAAAGAAATCTATT
Source organism: Neomonachus schauinslandi (assembly GCF_002201575.2). Lineage (NCBI taxonomy): Eukaryota > Metazoa > Chordata > Mammalia > Carnivora > Phocidae > Neomonachus > Neomonachus schauinslandi. The sequence continues at coordinate 98,835,820 of NC_058404.1, forward strand.
TCTCTCATTCTTAAGAGAGCACAAAGACAACTTATACTTACGAAAAAATTAATGCATTGCTTGAGACAAGATTGTTTCTTATTTCTCTTTTACTACATAGTTCTAAAGATCATTAATAATTATATGCAAACCATGAATCATGGAACACTACATCAAAAACTAATGATGTAATGTGTGGTGACTAACATAACATAATAAGAAAAAAAAAAAAAGAGAGAGTAATAGCGACATTACCATTTTGCGTCACAATGGTAGCAGGAAGGCTACCATTTCTGCTAAGTGATGAATGAGAAACAGAAAAATTAACAGAATGGTTACCAAACTCAAAGTGAAATTAGAGAATGAGAGTGACCCTTGATGATATTTCAATGATATTCTGAATTAATACTGACGACCAAGGAGGACTCTCTAGTACTGCTTGTTTTTTTATTTACAAATTAAGGAGAAATCCTAGGGGCGTGTGGGTGACTCAGTCAGTTAAGCAGCTAAGTGTCTGTCTTCGGCTCAGGTCATGATCCCAGGGTCCTGGGATGGAGCCCCACATGGGCTCCCTGCTCAGCAGGGAGTCTGCTTCTCCTTCTGCCTCTGCTGCCCCCACTCATGCGCTCGCTCTCTCACTCACTTCCCCTTTCAAATAAATAAATAAATAAAATCTTTTAAAAAAAATGTTATACAAATTAAGGAGAAATCCTTTTTCACCAGGTCAATGTGATCCTGAAATATTTTTTCCAAGTTAACTTAGATGATTTCTATCTTGCTTTAATAATGGAAACCCAGCCACTTCAGATTCTGTAAAAAAAAAAAAAAAAAAAAAGCCCTACGTTATTGAGCTCCAGAGATGTAAACATAAGTAGCAAAGAGTTTCCTCTTTTAATGTAAATAAATGAGATTTAAAAAAAAATCTAAAATGATAATTTGAGCATAATGCACATTTTACATTTGCTTATGCCCAGTTTCATCTATGAGAGACACTAGGTGAGTATAAAAAAATTGTACCCAAGGGGCGCCCGGGTGGCTCAGTCGTTAAGCGTCTGCCTTCGGCTCAGGTCATGATCCCAGGGTCCTGGGATCGAGCCCCACGTGGGGCTCCCTGCTCCGCGGGAAGTCTGCTTCTCCCTCTCCCACTCCCCCTGCTTGTGTTCCCTCTCTCGCTGTGTCTCTCTCTGTCACATAAATAAATAAAATCTTAAAAAAAAAAAATTGTACCCAATTTGCCAGCCCTTGGTGAAGACGCAAAATGACACACACACAGGTCACCAATATATCTGGCTTCCTCAGTTCGTGGTGTGTGTCGGGAGCCAGATCCATCCACCTGATGTTGCCACTTCCTATCCAATCTCAGATAACCTTCCTTCCACAATTTCATACTGATTTACAATCCACTACACTCTTGAGGACCACTTCTACAGGCAAAACTGCAGGATTTTTCAAGGTAAACTGTTATGTTTATTGTAGTATTTGGGTATTTCTTAACAATTTGACATGGGTAAACTTGCACTGCCAGTTTTGTTCAGTTTCTGTCTTTTTTAGTTGTTGCTGATAAAGTTTTGGGTGTTGTTACCCTAACTCCATTTTTCTCATAAGCCCTATGCTTTTTATTACAGGATTTTGCATAATTTTGCACAGTCTGGTGATTTTTAAAAATGTATATGTCATGTTATAGCAGAACTAACTGTATTCTGTTGGAGGGAAAAAAGAAATAAAAACTTTTATTCAAAAGGCTGTTTCTAGTAACGCCAATCATGTGTGTGCAACAAAAATCAAAGTTGCTTTACATTACTGAGGTAGCAAATGTTCTCACAAAAGCATTATATTCCTTTAGTATTCTGAAGAAACTAGTTGTTATTAAAAGAATTGACAACTTCAGCTGATTTTATAGCAAAAGGGAGATCAAGAAGTTTATCTTTTGTTAAAATATACTTCTTTTGCTAACTTTGGGACAATTTTTTTTTATATCCATTCTTTCAAAAATCTTCTTTGTTTTAATTATTTGCATGACAATTGCTTTTAGTAATGTATGTTATTTGGACATTTAGAGCCATGTCTATAATATGACTATGAATAGAGTAAAATATGAGTGCATACACTTATCTGGTAGTGGGGAGCTATGTAATCAAAGTGAGACAATGTTAAGTGCATTGGATGACAAATATGAGGCCAGTTGGAGTAAAGGGAGGGAGATCAGTTAAAAGAATGTTACAATCTCTCCTTCACCCTCTGTCCCTCCCACCCCCCTGCTTACACACACATTGTCTCTCTCTCTCTCTTTCTCTCTCTCAAATAAATAAATCTTTAAAAAGAGGTGGGCGGACACTTGAGTGGCTCAGTCAGCTAAGCATTGACTCTTGGTTTCAGCTCAGGTCATGGTCTCAGCGTCATGGGATTGAGCATCATATGGGGCTCTGTGCTTGGCATGGAGTCTGCTTGAGAGTCTCTCTCTCCCTCTCCTTCTGTCCCTCCCCACTGTTGTTCTCTCTCTCAAATAAATAAACCTTAAAAAAAAATAAGAGAATATTACAGTGATGCAAATGAGAAAGCCCGAGGCCTAAGATAAGGTGATGGAAGTGGGAATCAGAGGAGGGAGAAATGAAATATAGGAGGACAGGGCAGTTGTCTCAGGACTTGAAGACTCTGATGTAGGAGGAAGGGGACGGGAGTAAAATCCAGGTGTTTCCAGGTGTTTGGTTTCAAATTTAGTAGTTGTGCTGCTATCTCCACACTTCAGAAGGCAGGAGAAGCCCATATCAGAGAGCAGAAACATAGTTAGCAAAACTTTGGACATGTTGGTTCCGGGGCTCCACTTGGTGGCATCTTGTGGGTCCATGAACATATAGGTATGGAGAGCAGTAGAGATGTAGAGAAGTCTAGACTGAAGACCGATTATAATTCATAGACAGAGTAGAATTTGAAGGGCTACATTTGATGAGTTATAGATGTAGATTGGGAATAAAAGGTGATTGAGGATAATGCTCTGGACATTTAAGAGTAAAGAGAAGGGAGCCTGATGGAAGCTGAGCAGGAACAACGAAGGATAAATGGGAATCAAAAGGTACTTGAACACGGAGGGTGGTGATCCGCAGAGGGACCACATTGCTTGAATTCCATACATTTTCTTATACAGAATAAAGGAGTAAATATAAAAGAATAGATGGTCAAGAGAAAGTATAAATGATAGAGCTAGGTCTTCGTGGAGGCAGAGGAAACAGAGATTGTACACACACAGAATTTCACTTTAAAATGTGAGGGACGGACATTCCTCTGTGAGGATGGGAAAGCCTGAGCAGCACAGTGGCTGAGCCCGAAGAGCTTCTGGATAAGGAAAACCACCTCTAAGCTACTAATTTCTCACGAAGGAAAAGGAGTGGTTCTCTGGTAAAAAGTGACAGTGCTCAGAGAGGCTTCAGCACTTGCGAAGAGGGAAAAAGGCGTGGAATGCAGGGGAGACGGGTGCCTGAGAGTGACAAATTTTTAACAGTTTTGCTCTTGAGTTGAAGTAAGACTGGAATGAAGGCTTGTGACACGGTCTTGGACACACCAGTGGGGCCTTCAGGTTTTTCTCCAACAAATAACAACCTGTGTATATACTTTATTTTAGAATAATCAAAATAATTTGTGATAGGAATTCAGCCCCTGGAATTCAATTCACATACAGTAAAATCTATCATTAAAGACAGGGACAGCATGTATTTGCAGAATATTTGCTTTTCTCCTCCTACCCCAGACTCATTACATTTTGGTAATGGATCGAAGTTGTGGTTTTCTACTTTATCCACCAAGGAAATTTTTGTCTTATGTCTAATCCTTTGACAGTTTGAAGGATATAACTTTGATCATGATTCTAAGCTAAAGAGAAAGTGATGGAAAGTACTGGGAAAGTCATTAAAGAGTCAGAAGACCTGGCTTGAACCCAAGCTCTGCCATTTACTTATTTTTCATAACGGGCAAATAAATGACTTCATCTATATGAGCTTCAATGTCTTCTAAAAAATGAAAATAGGCCTGATGGAGTTTGTGGAATAGATTAAATGAGGTGATGAATATGAAAGTTTCTGGCACCTAACTACATTTAATAAAGGTTAATTGATAAGGTGTTTGGTAATCTCCTCCTTAATTTTTTGCATAAAATTTATTTTTGTGAATCAAATCCTTTTGGGATGAAGCAGTGTATAGATAAGTAAATAAATGAGTAAATAAATAAGTAAATTACATTTTATTTTTCAAATCTAATTTCACACCTATCATGTTTGACAATTCAAATATTTGAGGTTTTTTTTTTTTAAAGATTTTATTTATTTGACAGAGAGAGACACAGCAAGAGAGGGAACACAAGCAGGGGGAGTGGGAGAGGGAGAGGCAGGCTTCCCCGTGAGCAAGAAGCCTGATGTGGGGCTCCATCCCAGGTCTCTGGGATCATGACCTGAGCTAAAGGCAGACGCTTAACAACTGAGCCACCCAGGTGCCCCAAAATATTTGAGTTTTTAAGGAAATATTCTTATTTTAACCAATGCTTTTGGGTGAACTGGTAGACGGTTAAATAACTTTTTTCTTTCTGACATCTATGTAACTTACTTTGTTTTCATAAAACATATCAAATATTATGTGGGGATTTTATGCTCATTTGAGCTCTTGAACCCACTGAGCTAATAAGATTGGAATTCCAACAAGGTAGAGACTTACTCTATTTAAATATGTCTACAAACATTTCTCTGGTACTGCCTCCCTCCTTCCCTCCAGGGGCATGGTGCTATTTACCCTCAAATAAAAATTTAGTCTTTTATTAAGCTACGTTATAGTTCTGTGATACCAAATAAGCTTAGTGAAGGAAGGAAAATAAATCTCATGCCTCATTTTAAATATATATATATAGTCTTACATATTTACAATCTACTATCATGTTTTTCTACATGATCTTTCATATAAATATCTATTTTCATATATACATAACATGTACTCACATATACATACATACCAACAAACAGACAAATTCATGATTTGAAATCCCCACAACCTGGGGCACCTGGGTGGCTCAGTTGGTTGAGCATCAGACTCTTGGTTTCAGCTCAGGGCATGATCTCAGGGTCATGGTATTGAGCCCTGCTTAGGGCTCAGTGCTCAGTGGGGAATCTGCTGGAGATTCTCTCTCTCCTTCTTCCCTGCCCCTCCCTCCCCAACAACAACAACAGAAATCTTGAAATTCTCACAATCTTTAAACCCATACTATAAGGCTTCCTCAATCTGAAGCACTTAACTAAATGTCTAGATGGATGCTAAAAATAAATCATGGACTATTAAATCAATAGTCCACTGTTCTCATTTTTTTTTTTCTTCTCAAAGATTGCAGAGTTTGTAAAAGAGGCAGAGGGAATGACACTACAGCACAATCTATTTTTATTTATTTATTTATTTATTTTTAAAGATTTTATTTATTTATTTGATAGAGACACAGCGAGAGAGGGAACACAAGCAGGGGGAGTGGGAGAGGGAGAAGCAGGCTTCCCGCCGAGCAGGGAGCCTGATGCGGGGCTCGATTCCAGGACCCTGGGATCATGACCTGAGCCGAAGGCAGACGCTTAACGACTGAGCCACCCAGGCGCCCCCAGCACAATCTATTTTTAATGTGTAGAACAAAGCCAGAGAACATGAGTGTTGATACACCAGATTTGTCAATGGAGCTAACAACTTTCTTGATACTCTCAGATATCACACCTCTTTTTCTCTTTGGATTAAAAGACTAGTGAGACTCTGTGGGGGATCATGTTGTGGGCTGAGCAGGCAGCATTTTCCTCCCCCTCTTTGGCCCTGGTGCTCCATGCTTCCCGTTGGCCCTGCTCTGGTTCATTTCTTTACTGCCCAGTTCCACAGCTTTCTCACAAATCTAATTTTCCCTCATTTCTGTTTTCCACTAAGAGTTTGATTGTCAAGGTTAATCTTATTCAAAGTGTTATTCCAGTTTCTGCAATTTTATGGAATAAAAAGTCAGAGGGTGAGTCATGAGAAGTATAAAAAAGAGGAAAGTAAGAAATGCTGTAAAGTATAAGAGAACTAAAAATGGATGAAAGATTTTAGATTTCAAGTTTCCCAGGAATTAAAAGCGATTATTTCAGAACTTTTTGCCTAATCATTAATCAAAGAAGAGCATGTTTAGAACGTGGTATTATTTAAGCAAGCTAGGGTTCCCATGATATGTCTCATGCTCTGTATGCACATAAAGAAATTTTAAATGTCTTCCACATATTTCTCAACACCCTTAAGTGGAGTATTTCTTGTGCAAATACTAATGAGAACCTACTACATGGGGGCGCCTGGGTGGCTCAGTCGTTAAGCATCTGCCTTCGGCTCAAGTCATGATCCCAGGGTCCTGGGATCGAGCCCCGCGTCGGGCTCCCTGCTCTGCGGGAAGCCTGCTTCTCCCTCTCCTGCTTCTCCCTCTCCCACTCCCCCTGCTTGTGTTCCCTCTCTCACTGTGTCTCTCTCTGTCAAATAAATAAATAAAAATCTTTAAATTAAAAAAAAAAAGAACCTACTACATGACAGCACTCTTCTAGGGCTGAGAATAGAGAAGTAAATAAACAAATACAAATCTGTACCCTCAAGGAACTAAAGAACAGTTTGCTAATTGAATTTAAAGAAAAAGGAAAAAGAAAAAAAGGAACAATTTGTTTTATGTTGGAAAGAAATATTTAAAACTCCAGTAGGCAAAATCCCCCATATTTTTAAATTGACTGCAGAAGGATAGTACACTGATCTTGTGGACATTTCATAAATATGATAAATTAAAAGACTCCCTGACAAAGCCAAGGTCAAGCTGAGGGAGATGGAAAAGGAACATTTTCAGATCTCTGTTGGGATAGTTTCTGGGAGAAAAGAAATGACAATTCGCAGAATGTTCTTTTCCAAAGAAAAGACCCACCAGGCAAAGGCTCTTTGACCTTTGGGTCTGTGTGATTTTTTATTTCCTCTAGAAAATCCATTTTAATTAAGTAAGGGTCAAAAGAGTATATTCTTGTTTTCAAAACACAAGATACTTAATTTCTCTGTTATATTCATGTTTCCAGCTTCCTCTTGCCACACATTTACAATTAGATATAGATGATGCATTTTTTTCCTTAGTTTCTTAGACTATAAATATATGGCCAAGGTCAAGACTGAATGTGTTTATTCTATAAACATGTAATGTGCTGTGGGTATTCCATAAAATAGATTTACACACTCCATAATTTTTATCTTTTGTACTAATTACTAGGTTACAAAGAACAGCATCAATTCATTACAGAACAAGTTTCTATTCAATCTGTGACAAACCTGAAAATCTTTTTTTTTTTTAATTTTTTATTTATTTATTTGAAAGAGGGAGAGAGATAGCGAGCAGGAACACAAGCAGGGGGAGCGGGAGAGGGAGAAGCAGGCTTCCCACTGAGCAGGAAGCCCAATGCGGGGCTCGATCCCAGGACCCCAGGACCATGACCCGAGCCGAAGGCAGATGCTTAAAGACTGAGCCACCCAGGCGCCCCTGAAAATCTTTATAATTAATAGAATATAATGTATGTATGAAGTATGAAAACAAAAAATATAGTCATGAAGTCCAGCCCACAAGAAGCAGAGGTGATTAAACTGAGCTTGGATACAAGGAGGTGTGGACAGTTAGGAGGTATGTTGAAGCAGATTAGTAAAGTCCTTTAATAAAAATGTGAACTTCAAAGTAATGTTCTATCCAAGGGTGGTATCAGGCAAAGACTTTTGTATAACATGCTTCTATGAATCAATTTTAGGAATACATCTGAAAAGCATTATTGTTAAACGATACGTTGTATCTTAGAATCTCTGACATTGAAGTGATTAGTAATATATAATACAGAATTAGCAATTCCATAATACAAAAAATATTTTGATTACATATCTAACATCTCTATCTTATTTGAACATAGTAATAAGAATCTACATCAAAATTGAGATCAATTTTTTAAATTAAAAGTTAACTCCGCTCTCCCAAACTAAATTAATCTGGAAAAAATAATAGTCATGGTCAAAATAGCACAGCTATATGAGGTTTGACTGGCTCTGTCATCATCTGCTTTTTAATTTCTGTCTTCGCAAATTCTTCACAAGCGTTTCTAGAAGTCCTGTGAGGGTATCTCTGCTGTGAGCTACACACGAATCATCTTGACCATGACTCGGCATCCACTATTCTTTTTACTCTCTGATTTCTGTGATAATTTCTTCTATTGCCCTCAGTACAAAATACTGTAACTGTGCCACAAAGCTTCTATCTCTCCTCATAACTCCTGCTTACATTCTAAAGAAGCTGAGGGGGCCATGTGAAGGTGCCAATGGGTGCCAAAGCTCCTCTCTCCCATTGTGGTTCTTTTCTTTTCTTTCTTTCTTCTTCTTTTTTTTTTTTTTAAGATTTATTTATTTGTCAGAGAGAAAGAGAGAGCACAAGCAGGGGGAGTGTCAGGCAGAGGGAGAAGCAGACTCCTTGCTGAGCAGGGATCCTGATGAGGGGCTCAGTCCCAGGACCCTGAGATCATGACCTGAGCTGAAGGCAGACACTTAACCGGCTAAGCCTCCCAGGCGTCCCTCCCATTGTGGTTCTTAAACCACAGCTACTCTGGCAGAAGACACCTGGCACTCTTCATGTCCTGTGAAGATGTAGATTTAATTGCTTTTTAAATATTTATCAAATATTTTTGCTGCTTGCTTACTATAGCATTCAAGCATGAGTCTGTGGGGACGAGACCAGAGGACAATCTGAATAAAAGATACTGGGATGTTTTTAGAACCATCCTTCTCTCCTAACTCTGGCCATTATCCCCAAGTAGATTTGGCTCCATGATCCTCTTTCCCTTTCCACAAAGTGTCTCAGACTTTCATGCAAATGGACTGTGGTTGACCAGCTCCACCAGTCCTTCAGGCTTCCTGAGCATGCGTACATCCTAAGAGAAACATAGCTCAGGTTCAAGCTAGGAAATTTGTTACATGATTATAGAGATTTTTAAAACAATCCTTTAAAACAAATTATTATTTTAATATATTTACTCAAATTAATTTTATGTGAATTTTCAGAATATATACATTGAAATGTATTTACTGTTGTTTAAATGTAAGTAATACCCATCTGCTTAGGTGTCAAATGGGACAGTAAGTGTCTAGATACTGACAACTGGACACAGGGTGGGACTGTGGGTAATAAAGAGGTTTTGTATTCTCCTTCTGAAGGTAACATAGATTCCACACCTGCCCACCCTAGCAGAAAACGTGTCTCATATTTAAATGGTGCTCTCACCATCGGGAAATCTGAAACTAACATCCTCTGGAAAGAGTTGAATAAAATTATCAAAAATATGAAGATCATGCTGTGTACTTTACTTAAAACATTATTGTATGAAGCAAAATAAATTATGAGTTGGCGTTTTCTCCTGGAAAATAATGACTAAATTTCCTTAATACCCCTATAACTTGAATAATAGAAAACAGAGCCATTGACAGTAATCTCACAACATGGTAATAGGAGTTTTGGATGGCTAAAACTAAGATAAAAGTGTCCTGAAAGTTAAATAAATATTTAAAGCTCAGAATCCTCTGCTGTAAACTCCAAGTAATAATTATCACTATAATAGATGCATTGTGTTAATAATATAACACTTCTCTAAGCGAGTACTTTGCTGAAAATTCGGACTTCTTAAGAAAAAAGTCTGTTTTTGTCTTGAACTATTTATTCCTGGGAGTAGTGATCTTTTCCTTTCCTACAGTTTCTCATATCACAGTTATCTACCTCGTCTCACTCTCCTATGTTAGAGACACGTAATTCTTTGCAAATAAGAGATTGATTGAAAATTCAGAAATTGTGAAAACTCCCAAGTTAGGAAGGCAGAAGTCAGGCAGTGCCTGATACACCTCCTTAGAACTTCTCATTAAAATACCATGAAGACATTAAAAAATGAAGGAAGTTCAAAATACTTCTGAACATAAGAATAACGCCTCTTCTTCAATATCATTAACTTACTTAGGATGTTTAAGCCCAACTTAAAAACTTAAATAAAAGGGCAGGAAAAGGGGCGCCTGGGTGGCTCAGTCATTAAGCGACTGCCTTCGGCTCAGGTCATGATCTCGGGGTCCTGGGATCCAGCCCCGCATCGGGCTCCCTGCTCGGTGGGAAGCCTGCTTCTCCCTCTCCTACTCCCCCTGCTTGTGTTCCCTCTCTCGCTCTGTCTCTCTCTGTCAAATAAATAAATAAAATCTTAAAAAAAAAAAAGGGCAGGAAAAAAGCAAGCAAGCAAATGAACAAAAACCCTCACACTAAATTTGGGGTGGAGCTGGGCTGGGGTGGGAGCTGGGTGAACACAGTGAGTTCTGTGAATCCAACCTCTCTTTCCAAAGTGGAGCGCCAGCCCCAGCCCGACTCCCTCCTCCTTCCAATTCTAAAATATTTTATAAACTTTAGAACTGTGTCATGTGACAGTTCTTGACATTAATGTCATATTATTATTAACAAATATTTGGTGATTTCCTCTTAGGGGTGAGCCCAGTGAATACAACGAAAACCTTAAATATAAGCTCTTTTGTAAAATAATTTAGACTCTTATGTTATATTCCCATTTAAGAACATGCAGTTTCCCTATTGCTCATAAGAAAAACATCAAACTCTTCTTTAGGTTTCCCATCTCTCAATTTTCTCTCTTTACTCCTCAACATTGCCATAAAAGTTTTCCAGAAAAATATGATATAAAATGTAAGCACCACCCATCTATCAGTAACTACCCATCAGTACTTTTAAAAGGGAGCTAAATAAATTGATATGTTTTATTCATTTAAAGATCTTTCTGTTACCTCAATTTTAAGAGTTGACAAACCCTGACTCTAGTGGAAAATTTCTTCTCCCTCTATGTGTGTGTGTGTGTATGTGTGTGTGTGTGTGTGTGTGTGTATCTACATGCATCACTCATATCCAAGTTTTAAACTGGGATACACCAGCTGGGATGCCTTCACCACCAGCCCCTATTGATTTTCAGAGCTACCTGCGTGAAGAGAGAGCTGTTGAGATATATAATTAACAGCTTGATTTCAAGTGCTATGAACTTTGAGAGTTACACAAATTTCCTCTTTTTCCACAATTGTTTCCACTTAATGCCATTTGTCTCCAAATTGAGAGTCACCAAAATGGGTGCTATGGTTGTACCCCACACAGATATCAAACGTTGCCATCCTTCAGTTGATTGCCACAGGGTGATAACGAACTTTGAAATAAAGATACAAATGAATGAAAAATAAAAAATGCAACCAATCTCTGTGAGGGAAAAAAACCCTCAAAGAAAAGTCAGAGAAAAAAAAATCTTGATTCTCATCAATTTGCCATTCAGAAAGCATCAGCTACCCTTTAAAAGTTAAATTTTCCTTCTCTTCTTAAAATCACTGGACATTTTCTTTTTTTCTTGCTGGAACTTTCAATTCTTGCTTATGCTGCACTTAATTTACCATTCTAGTTTTTATAAGGCTTGTAAAATATAATTTTCATACTGGGATTCCAACCATACTTGTAATTGAACTGTAAAAGCTAAGCTTTCAGATCACCAAATAAATCAAATTTCTGTGAAATAGAGGGCCTCTAGTCATGACTGAATCTTTGGTTTTCCCCTTGTTTTTGAAAGAGAAATAAAGAAATCATGTTTCGTTATTTTTCCTTTACCAAAAAAAAAAAATCCTAGAATAAGAGAAAATGAAAGGCATTTTAAAGACTGAATTAACTATTAGCAACGCATAGCTATGATCTGGCTATGAGGCACACTGTAACCATGAAAACAAGCACGGACCTAGCATGCCCAGACATTAAAACTGGGGAAAGTCTAAGTCATGAGCTCTTAAAGAAATCTGTAAACTCTGTTCTTCACCGTTATTCCTTCTTTTGTATAATTTCACGAACATCTGGGTTGATAAAAATGTTGTTTTAGATCAAAGATGATAGTGATACCCTGTAGGAGGCTGAGTAGCCACTGGGCAGAGTCCCACAGGGTGACATGGCTTCTCCCCAGCTTTCAAGTCCAGGACCATCCTTAATATTTCAGCCAGTAGTGACTGGTCTTTCGTGGACTAGCTTTTACTATACAGATGCAAAAGAAAATAGAATTAGAATTGCCCATTGGAAAATCACTTGCTGGGAGGCTATGATAGGAAGCCAACTTGTAAAAAGGATGTGATTTTGTGAACATGGACACAGAGGAGTTGGAATCAGCAGCATGATTCCATGGCTAGTTACCCAGTTACTTGCCTGAAGCTTTCTTTTCCACCATAGCTTTATGGATGCTGTGTGGAATGATGGTTATTAGAGAATTCATCAACACAACCCCCTGCATAGAGCTAGATTTTGCTCTCCCTGCTTCTTACCTGGGAGACTGCTTATTAGCATAACTGAATTTATTTGCCGTCATCTATTAAGTGTTTAATAGTTTATCTCTGAGTTCGCAGGTATACAAGTAGTAACCTTATCCATCAAAATTAAGGAAATTGAGTTTTTGCCATAGAAGATGGACCCTTTTCTTCTCCTTCGGGGAAAACATAGCTCTCCTTCTGTCCAGTCTAATTCTTCCATTTTGGTGCCATATCATATCATGTCTGGTCTGCTCCAAAATGACTTCCATCATTTACTTTTCTTTGGCTTATTCTTCATCCTTTCTGTGTCTACTGGTTATTTCCTTGTATATAAATTAACTCGACTCTCTTAAACTTAAAAAGAAAAAAAATTCTTCCTGGGCTCTTTACTCCCTTCCAGCTCGAATCCTCCCTTTGTGTCAAACCTCCTAAAAGAGAAATCTAGGTCTCCACTCAATCACCTCATAATCAGGTTTAATTTTAACACCGTTCATTCTGTGGCTTTGTTCACTGGTGACCCCTTCTTGCATTTCCACGTCTTGGCCTCTTTTGGCTTCTCACACATAGTACTGATGCTCCAATTAACTCAGACCACTGCTCAGATGTTTCCTACTTGGCTTCATTCCTCCGCTCCTCTTTAATTTTCACTATTCCTCACAGCTTGATCTTTGTCCTTCTCTCATGCTACCCATTTTCTCAGAGCAAACTGATTTGCTGTTATGGTTTTAACTACCAGCTTTTCACTCATGATATGGCCAAACTGTTATCTCCAGCTCACCTCCTAAACTCCAAATCTATATATTTGGCAGCCTGTTTGTCATCCCACCAAGTGAGAAATTTATACTAGACATTACAAAATGAAGTTCATATTTTTCCTCCAAACCTCCCTCTTGTGTTATATATATGCCCTGTTTCAGAGAAATGTGTTGCCACTTATCCAGGTACCTAAAGGAAAAGATTAAGTCACCTTTGCAACTTTCCTCTCCTTTGTCTCCAGCACCCAGTGAACCCCATGCATCTCATTGATAAAGATGTGGACATATCTTTCATCAGTCACTTTGCTCCTTGCCCGCTTCCACTTCTTTAATTCAAGCCTTACCACTTCTCATCTGGACTGTTTCAACATCTTATAGTGGTATTCTCCTCTATGTCCTATATGAGAAAACAATTCTACATAAGTGTTATGGGAGGAAGAAAGCAATACATATTAAAATGCAATTAAAGAAAGTCAAGAAGTGTCACCTCAACATCTAAAACCTTTCAAAGTGCCCAGAAATCTAATTTGCCACTGTTTTGACTGTTGGAGCTTTTTACCGACATCAGAGAATGGAAATAAATTCTTTTTTTTTTTTTTAAAGATTTTATTTATTTATTTGACAGAGAGAGACACAGCGAGAGAGGGAACACAAGCAGGGGGAGTGGGAGAGGGAGAAGCAGGCTCCCCGCAGAGCAGGGAGCCCAATGTGGGACTCGATCCCAGGACCCTGGGATCATGACCTGAGCCGAAGGCAGTCGCTCAACCAACTGAGCCACCCAGGCGCCCGGAAATAAATTCTAAATTAAACCACCCATTGCTCTTTTATTTAGAGTGACCCTTATTTACCGATTTGAGTAATAATTTAAGGCTTTTCTAGCATTGCTAGCTGTGAGTCAGTATGAAGTATTAAGCAATAGCCTCTGATAGCTTTGCTGAGTCATCTTAAGCTGCCATGAAAGGTTCAAAGCCTTATTCCTGTCACACACTTCCATTTCTGTTCTTTCATGTCTTGCTAAAATGTGCGTATTTTCCATTGTATTTTTGCTCTAAATTGCAAGGTTAGCAATTAGTTTTCATCATCTGAAGTTTTAGATTTCATTTGTCCTCAAGATCCAGTTTATTATATCACGTGCTCTGCTCCAAACCATTAGTTTGTGAAATATAGTGTATTTCATCTGAGAAACCTTATGGCTTAAGCATGCTTATGTTATATATCTTAATATCATTGATATGAAATATGTGATAAAAGCTCAGGGATAGCCAGCCTCTTGGAAAAGATTCTGACAAACATGAAAGGAAGAACCACATATTTATTGTCTGAGAAGTTACTCTTTGCTGAATTTAAAGTTCTTTCACAGGATTGACCTCTTAATGCATTTTACAAGAATTTTACAGGACAGGGGCGCCTGGGTGGCTCAGATGGTTAAGCGTCTGCCTTCGGCTCAGGTCATGATCCCAGCGTCCTGGGATCGAGCCCCGCATCGGGCTCCCTGCTCCTTGGGAGCCTGCTTCTCCCTCTGCCTCTCTCTCTCTGTCTCTCATGAATAAATAAATAAAATCTTTAAAAAAAAAAAAAAGAATTTTACAGGACAATATAGACCCTTTGACCTTATCCCATCCTAAAAGCTCTGTCCTTTGAGCAGATGACACCAAAGTCCCAGGATTCATCTGCAGCACAAATAACATACTTCTCAGGGAGCAAGGAGCATGGAGGTGAGCTTAACCATCCCTCTGTTCCGGAGAGGTGTTCTGCCTTTACAAGTGTTCACAGAGCCCATCTTCGCATTTGTAACCATTCTTTTGCAGTTGGATCCTTGCTTATATTTGTATGTTGATTTCTCTGGTGATTTAAAAATATTTCTTAGAGCCAAAAAGCTAAGCAATCCACTAAAGCAACTGAGATTACCAGGTTGCATTTCATTTCGATTTCTGTGCAAAAGCATTTGACACTCAACAAAAGCAGCAACAAACACAAATGAGGCCCTGTTTCTAAGAGCTCATAAACAATATAAATTGCCAGCAAAATGGAAAAACAGCTATTATACTTTCTAAAAGTGTGTATGTGTAGGTGCGTATAAACACGGTCGTGTATAATCTATTACAACTTCTATCTAAAACTGCTTTAAGTATTTAATCTCTTAAACTGTAATTCTAGCCATTGAAATAGGCCTTAAGGCCCCTGCTAAAATGTGACATGAAGCAAACATGTCCTGGGGCCTACCGTATGCCTTTTAGTTGATATTTGATTTGATTGGTACTGGACTCAAAAAAGTATCCATGTCTGAAAAGTCCATCAAATCATACCTAATACATAAAATAAAACCCTAAAACTTTGGATTTAACTTTGAGTAACTTTCTGTCCTTGATAATACAGTTTTATCTCATAATCTACCTGAATGATTCTGTTGAAATCTGAAAAAAAAAAAAAAAAAAAGGTATGATTCCTCTGTATCCCAATTGGAACAGTTAGTTTTCTTGTTTTCCTAGCATGAATGCCAACCTGCTAGGGCTTAACAGCACTAAGATAGCTCTTCTTTCTCACATACACACTGATTATTACCTTGAGAAACCTAAATACATAAAGCAAATCTCTTCCATGGGTACTGTTTAACAATTTAATCATAAGAAGCTAAAAAGGTTTTTAACACCGGCAGACTTTTGTTCCAAACTCTCAAATCTAGCTATCTTCTCTCTTATTAAGCTCATGACTTCTAAGTCTTACTAAGCTAACGACTAAGCCAGCATTTAAGTAGAGAAGGAAGGGAACCTTCATTTGCCGAGTATCTACTCTGTCCCAGGAACTTGGCACATATTGCCTCACTGAATCCTTGTAAGAGCAGTAAAAGGTAGGTATTCGATTCTGCTTTGTACAGAATCCAGAGAATGAAGTCCGTGGTATACTATTAGGAAGCCATGAAGCCCAGATGTGAGTCTGGGCGTGTCCTGGGCCAAAGCCTGTGCAATTCCTACTTTATCTAGCTGAAGCATGTGCAGAAGAGCTGCTGAGAAGATTTCCAGGATTATTTTCCTCAGCAGTGCTGTGAGAACCGTATCTGGATTGTGTAGACCTCATTAGGATTATATGGGGGAAGCAACCTCTCTCCTGGAGCTCCTGGGTCTTGAATCACCTTCCTGAAGTGTGTGTGTCACAGGCAGGTCAGTTCAGACTGAGTTCCAGGAATGACGGGGGAAACGGAGACCCATCCCATGGCCCTTCCGTGCTTCCTGCTGAGTACTCTCATTTCCTTCTTGTCCGCATCTTTTTCTTGTCCTCCCCAGCAGCTACCACAAATGTCCAAGACTATAATCTCTTCTCTTCTACTTCAAATAGAGAAGACTAGAGGAAAACTCCAACTGCCTGTTCTGTTCAGGTCACCGACATGTTCATCACTGTTAAATTCAAACAGTATGTCTCCATCAGCCATTACCTTCTGTGAGCTCTGGGCTGCGTCTGCTGTTGGCCTCTCCCTCTTTCTGCCACATGCTCTTGCCTTGGTTTCCATGTCACTAAACACTCTGGGCCATCCTCCCGGCTCTCTGGTGGCTCCTTCTCCTTTACATTTATATTATGACCTTCTTCTACCTTCAGACAGCTACAAAGCACTGGGAGAGATACCTGTGGAAAGTGGAAATTCACATAATGCTTGTATTTGGCCTTAGCTCTAAGTGACCCCGCCCCCCCCCCCCCCCCCCCCGCCACACACACACACAACATGAAATTGAGTACTTTCATGAACAAATTTTCCTGGGCAAGAGAGGCTGGTAGAGCGGGAATGGAATTACAATCTTTGCTAGGAAGGAGAACAGTTCTTAGCTTGTCTACTGCACAGGTAAGAACATCTGAGTTATAAGAAAATTAAAAACAAACTCCTGCTCTGGGGCTCTGATCTCAGAGTGGCCCTCCTGGGCATAGCATGGCTCTCTCTGCAGGTTGTTCTTCCTCCAAAAAACATAGACTTTGCTTGCAGCTGCATTACCTCGGTGGCCCCCAAAACCACATTTCTACTTTATTGTTTTTGTACCTATTTGATAGTCTTAAAGGAACATCCCTGGGCTAAATTATTTCATGATATGCCAATTATTGTCTTTACTATTGCTTTGGTTACAAAGTTTCATGGGTTTTGGGAAGTCTTTCCCCAAGGCCTATTTTCCCACAAGCCCTGCTATTTTTAGTCTATGACTTTTCAGAACACAAAGATTTTCAGGAATGCACACTTGCTGACATCCCAAGTATGTCTTCATAAATTTAACAGGAATTAAACATGGAGTATCCTATACTTTATTATTAAGCATACACTTGAATTCTATATATGTGTTTATTAAAAAATTAGAAAGTGTCATACTTCATTTTCTCAATACCAAGTTTCTTCAAACAAGGTCAAGCTCATATTCTTTATTACCTGTCTACCACGCCTGAAGCATAAACAGAAAGCTATTTTTTTAGTTTTATGAGTTGTATGGTGTGAGTCTGATAAATCTCATTCTTCCCATATTCAAAGATTGCAAAAATAGATGAGTGCATTTTAATCAAGAATGCAGAAAGGAATTCATTTTTGGCAGAATTCCAAGCCAAAGAAGTTTGACTCTCAATTTTTTTAAGTGATAGAACTAAGGGGGGAAAACAGAAAGTTCAAATGAAAATGCAAATTTAATTTTAGCTACACTTTTCTAACATAATTCCTATAAACATAAACATAAAATAAGCATTCAGGTTTAACCTATTGGTGTCCAACCATTAAACTTTGCTGCTGATCATTTCTTTAAAGGAGTCCTTCCCATAATTACTTGTCAGAATTCATATCCCCCTTTCCTTCTTCTCAACTCTCCTTACCTAATATATCATGTCTTCAGGTTTAGTCAGTCTTATGAATTCTATTTAAGACTCCAGACATTATTAATCCAGATGCATTCACTGACTTCCAGAACTATGTCTTATAAAATGTTGCCAACTGATGAAACCACTCTACCAAGATTTTTTTTTCTCAATTTTTCATGCCCCATACC
The DNA here is from genome assembly GCF_002201575.2 of Neomonachus schauinslandi. Taxonomy (NCBI): domain Eukaryota; kingdom Metazoa; phylum Chordata; class Mammalia; order Carnivora; family Phocidae; genus Neomonachus; species Neomonachus schauinslandi. The sequence goes on from NC_058404.1 coordinate 98,853,944, forward strand.
TCATGATACTGGGATTTGAGAAAGAGGACATTTCCTTTTCTTTCGTCCTCGCTGATGCATTATGCTAATTTCTCCAAAGAGAAAGTAAATGGGATCTTTTTAACGCTAAATATTATGTAAAGAAGTTAATCATATTATTTTGAAGAAAGACTCCACCGGGCACCTGGGTGGCTCAGTTGGTTAAGCGACTGCCTTCGGCTCAGGTCATGATCCTGGAGTCCCGGGATCGAGTCCCGCATCGGGCTCCCTGCTCAGCGAGGAGCCTGCTTCTCCCTCCGACCCTCCCCCCTCTCATGTACTCTCTCTCATTCTCGCTCTCTCAAATAAATAAATAAATCTTTAAAAAAAAAAAAAAAGACTCCACCTTGCCTGCATGAGAAGACTGCGGACAGAGAATTAGCTAAAGAGGATAAACCTTAGTAGCAGTTGAAACAGGAAACATGATGACCACCTGCTAGGAAACAGGGAGGTAAAACGGTACAGATCAAATGGTCATGGAGAGATGTGGGTAAGTGGAGGTCAAAGCAACCTAAATACTTGGATGGTTTGAACTAAGCATGTTTCATTTGAGAATTCTGCTAATTCTTACAAAATTCTAAGCCTATGTTAATGCAATCAGAATATTTGCAATAGGTTTAAAAAGAAGTAAAAATAGAATCTTAGGGTTGGTGTGTTCTTAAACGACTTTTCCTTTCTTCATAAATAAGTTTAGCATATCCTTATGTACAGCCATTATAATAGAGCTCACATTTTCTTAATTAAAACTTGGGATGCATTATCAAAACTCCCCAAAACAAACAAATGAAACAAAGAAAAAAAAAAAAAGCAGAGTTCATGCATGAGAACAACAGGGCAGAACACAACGATAAGTACTGGCCCAGATAATCCCCCCATATGTTTCACTTCACAGAATTCTAAAAGGAGCCCAGAGTTTCAGCGATGCAATGCAATGTTGTAAACAAACAGGATTTAAATGAGTTTTATTTTTCACACACTGCTGCCACAAACTTCAGTTCCTGTGTCCCATTGTAATGCTTTGTTTTATGGGGTTATTTCGTTTTATGCCTTTCATCCTTGATTTCCTAAAGAACTTAACTAATCTTATTAATATTTTAACACATATTAACACAAAATTAGCATTTCACCCCATGAGTGCTTTGTCATCTAAATTATTCTGAATTTTGTCAACTATATATCTTTATCCACATTCCTTTCATTGGGCAGTAAGTGCCCTACCACAGGTTATATATACCTTAAGGAGAGAAAGAGACTAAGAACTTCTAGCAAGATGAAGTACCAGCCAGCATGGGTAGCCCCTGCTAATTTCCAATGGACATAGAGAGGCTTACTTTGTTGGTGTGCTCGCTGCTACCCTCAAACGTGCAAAACAAAAATGTAATGAGGAAAGCTTTTCCAAACATGTCTCTCAGCAAGCCATCCCCAGCCAGCCAAGCCCTGTGGTCAGTCCTAAAAAGCGATCAGCCAGAAATGCTGATAAGGTGCATCTGTCTTCTGGCACAGAATAACAAAGGCCCCAAAACTGCAAAGTTCATGGCCTCTCAGAAGATGACAAAAATCACACACTACTGTAAAATTACTTCTGTGATTCACCACTGGAAGAATTCAATTTTCTGACAGTAATTTGGAAGGAGATGTTGTTAGACCTGATACACAACCTTTCTTTTAGCTAAACTAAAATCCATCATAGTTTTCTTTAAAATGCTAAGCTTTCTTAAATATATAAATGCTAAAAATTAGTGTGTATATTTTTGGAAGAGAATGGCTGTGATGACAGGAGGGATGTGAGATTATGTGTGCAAAAGAACAATCGGGAAGGTGAAAAACGTCTTCAGTTCCCTGAGCAACCACACTAAATGGGCTTTTTGAAAATTTTTATTGCTTTTAATACTCTCTACTTTCATGTAAACTTTAGCTAATGTGAATCCACTATCTCAATCTCTCATTAGATCTCTAGTTCCATGGGAAACTTTGTTCGACCAAGTTTCACCGAAAGCCACTTCCCAAGCAAAGATGCCTTCCAGTACTGATGTCTGCCTAAGGGACAATGATGCCTCCTCACAATATCCTGAAATAAAAATAGCTAGGTATGATTTCCTCTTGGTATATAAAGACCCTAGTTTATACACAGTGGGAAATAGTTTAAAAGACATTTGGATACTCAGAACTCTGCTGGAATCTTCGAATTATACTTGGAAGAATTGCCATAGAAATATTTGAAAAGGCAAGTTTATTTCCAGAACAAGACCATTGAGCCCACATTAATATAAATATTTAGTATCAAAATAAAATCTTGAAAATGTTTTTAAAAATTCAAACTGAGCAAAGATTCTACTAAACCTTGATTTTCTCACCAAGCCAATGTATTAGTTTTTCTTCTTGTCATATAAACCTTGTCTTGACATTTTTCAAATCCTCAGCTTAAATTAATAGCACACACAGTTTTTATAAAACCCTAAAAGGCGGTAGCCAAGCTTACTGGATTTCTTTTGCTTCTCCCCTGATTATACTGCTCTGATCGTTTCTTCATTAAAGAAGAATGGATTCCCACTTAGTTCATCAGCTAGTGAGTGCTGCTTTGCACAGACTCTTCAGAAATGCCAAAAGTGCTTTGTGATGTGCTGTTCTCTAGAAACTCACAACCCCAAATTTCAAAACATCCAGAATAAAATCATGACCTCAAAGGACAATTAAATCTCTCAATGAAACATAACATTTGCAACTTGGAAACATAGGTATGAGAGCTAGTTATTTAATCTGTTCACATCTCAGTTTCTTCATGTGTAAAATGTGAGTAGTACCGAATAGTACTTAATTCATAAAATATTGTAGAGATGAAAATGAATTAATACATGGAAAGTACTAGAACACTGCTTGTCACATGCGAAGACTTTATGAGTGTTCATGATGATGATAGTGAAATGAGAATTAACAAATGAGAACCCTGACCTTATGGAGATATGAGATTGGCCCAAGCTGAAGTCATAAAGCTGAGCCATGAGCCAAACCCCTCCGTTCCTTACTTAATGTTCAATGTTCAATATTCTTTCGTTTGTGCCTCACTGAGAATCTCCAAGGAGGAAGCAGGCTATGATGAGTGAGGAACTATTTGACATAATAGTCATACATTGTACTTAGTAACAGAGCAAGTCAGAGGCATTTAGATGGTAAAGTTAAAATTTTTGACCAATTTGATTACCTGGTGACTTTCAATATGCTGTTTTGTGTATTAAGTTACAGAAGACAACAAAGTAGAAGTACTGCAGTGGAGGCTACCAGAAGCAGACAAGTCAAGTAAGGAGTTACAGAGAATAACAAGACATGAGGTAATGAATGGCAAGATAAAAAATAATTATACTGTAGAGCCATCTAATGCACGGGGATAAGCAGACATTAAATCTCTGAATATTCCAACAGTTTGGGAAAACATTGATCTCCATTCTCTTCTAGATGCAGCATCTATAACTCAATAATGATGACTCACAGTCATTAGGGAAGAAATAAAGTGTATTTAGTATATTCTGCATAAGAAGGCAAGGACATTATTATGCTCTTCAAATATTCCTCAGTGCTCATACATTACTTTTATTATCAACCAAAAAAAAAAAAAAAAGCACACAAACAAAAGACAGGGAAGTTTCAAAGCATCTGTCTGGTATTTTTCTGTTTTTTGTTTTTTGTCAACATCTCTGCTTTGCTCCAACTCTGCATAATTGAATCTAAGATATCTCTCTGAGTCAAGCTCAATCTCTCAAATTTTTCTGAGTCAATATTTATCGAGATAAAGATATCAATAATCCATGTCCTTCCTCACCATCTATCTCATGGAGCTTAAAATTAACCTCTTTTCATAGGTCAAGTGGACTTATTATCCTAGTTATGACATTTTCTAGTCTGATACTTAGCAAAAGCACTAGAGTAGCACTTCCCAATAGAATTCTCTTAAATGATGAAAATGTTCTCTTGGGGTCTGCCATATTGTGCCATTGAGCACTTGAAATGTGTCTAGTGAACCTGAGGAACAGAATTTTTAACTGTATTTCATTTTAATTCATGTAATTTTAAACAGCCATATAGAACTAGTAGTTGTCGTATTTAATAGTACAGTACTAGAGATTTCCTGATCCTAGTTGACATTCCCCCAAATGACTGTCTACCTGCTCAGTTACATTGGCTGCAAATGTATTTTCTGTGACCGTATGTCACCTATGCATTAGAAACCTCAAATCCACTACCCTTGAATTGCAATTAAGATAGCAAGACCAGATTTTCGGTTAATATATTGATGATCATGTTACTGAAAAACACTTGAATCACACAAAAAAAGCTTAGCAAAATATAACATGTTTTTAAACTATTTTATTAGCCAAATTTTAGAGGAAAGAGAGAAAACAAAAGAAAACCTCCAGATGCCAGAAATGAAGAAAGAACTAAAAGTCAAAGATATGAACAGGTATTGAGGCTGAGAGGCTCACTGAGAGAACTAAATTATAGGGGTAGGAGACATTTTAAATTCAAAATAAAGAAAAAAGACATTCAGGCTGCTGCAGGATGGGAAGTTGGAGCTGACAAAACAAAATACCATAGACTGGTGGCTTAAACAACAGATAACTTTTATTTTCTCACGGTTCAGGAGACTAGAAATCTGAGATCAGGCTGCATGGTCAGATTCTGGGGAGGACCATTTCTATCTTGTAAATGGTGGCATCTCACTGCTTGCTGACATGGTCTTTCCTCAGTGCACATGAACAAGCACTCTAGTTTCTTCTTACAAGAGCACTAATTTCATCATGAGGGCCCCACTCTCATGACCCCATCTAATCCTAATCACCTCCCAAAAGCTTCATCTCCAAATTTTATCACATTGGGAGTTAAGGCTTCAACATATGAATTTGGGAGGAACACTTCAGTTTATAACAGAAGTTGTCACTGGAGTTATAACGAAAAGAGAGATTAAAACTTTATAGGGGCGCCTGGGTGGCTCAGTGGGTTAAGCATCTGACTCTTGGTTTTGGCTCAGGTCATGATCTCAGGGTTGTGAGATAAAGCCCCACGTCAAGCTACACCCTGGGCCTGGAATCTGCTTGTCCCTCTCTCTGCCCCTTTGCCCCTCCCCCCTTACCCCCTCCCCCAGCTCACCCTCTCTCTATCTCTGAAATAAATGAATAAATGAAATCTTAAAAAAAAAAAAACTTTGTCAGAAAACTGGTTTTGTGCTTAAAGCACTGGAAAGAAAAACATTCACTTTCAAGAATTCTGAACTCTAAGCATTTGTTCTTCTGAAGCCAAATTCACATAACTTATGGTACAAGACAAAATGGCCACAATGGCTCTTTCTATCAAGAGATGGAATCTATTTCCCTATCCTTCAATTTAGGTTTGGTGACACAACTTGCTTTGAATAATAGGACAATAGTAAATATGAGGCATGCAAGACTCAGAGTCCTTGTCCACTAGAAACTGCTATCTCTCTTGGTGGGGTGATCACTCTGTGAAGAAGCCAGTCTCAGCAATAAGAATGAGAACTCACATAGAGCAGAGTTCACTCATCTCAGCTAAACCACTTCATTAAACAACCAGCCTCCAGGGCCACCTGGGTGGCTCAGTTAGTTAAAAATCTGCCTTCCACTCGGTCATGATCCCAGGGTCCTGGGATTGTGCCCTCCATTGAGCTCCCTGCTCAGTGGGGAGCCTGCTTCTCCCTCTCCCTTTGCCCTTCCCCCTGCTCATGCTCTCTCTCTCAAATAAAATAAAATAAAATAAAATAACAAAAAACAAAAAAGCAACCAGCCTCCAGTTCACCCGGGTTCTGACCACAGACACAATGGTGAGCTCACCTAAGATAACCAGAAAAACCAAACAGCTGAGCCCTGTCCAAAATGCCAACATAGAGAATTGTGAGGAACATAAATGGTTGTGATTGTTTTAAGCCAGTAGATTTGTGGCCATTTGTTTTGCAGCAAAGATAAGTATTATACTACCCTTGTTGGATAAGAATACTGAAGTGAGATATTAATATAAAAATTGACCTAGAAAAGAGTCATACTCAAAACCATCCTTTTTGGGAACCCCACCAGAGTCCTGGACTTGAAAACACAGAAAAGAATCTCTTTTTAAGTAAATAGTCAAAACACCATAGCCTCTGGACATTAAAACATCAAGAAGTCAGCAAAAACAACAAATGGGAGAACTGAAGATTCTAGAAAAATCTGAAGGGCTTATAAAATACAAGAGATGGACAAAAGGAATAAAAATGTAAGGCACCAGCAGACTATTAAAAAAAAAAAAAAGAAATGTAGATTTAAAATAGAACCAACCAATAAATAAATAAATAAATAAAAACCAAGTATAAACAGGAATCAAAAATATAATCATTATAATTGGTAATACCTTTTTAGAACTCATTTAAAAGAGTGGAGCAATACATTTTATAAGAGAACTTGTGAATTAAGTAACAAGAGAAATAAAATCTCACAAAATGCAGCAATAAGAGATATAAAGATAGAAAATATGAACTAGAAATCAATGGATATTGAGGATAGAAGGAGGAAATCTAAAATACCATGTGAGGAGTGAAGAGAGATCATCAGAGAAGACCATATACAAATACTTAAACAGCTTGGAATTTTTTTTATAAATAAACAAATAATAGAGTACATAGGATCACAATATGTACTGAGCAAAATGACTAAACACTAATCTACTACCTAGAAACAGAGGCAAAATTGAAAAAAATAAAAAAATAAGAGAAAGTATTAAAATTACCAGGGAGAAAATAAATATTACCTCCTCAAAATGCCAATGACAATGACAGCAGACTTCTCAATGGCAACAATAGATGCCAGAAGACAATGCAAAACTATCTGCCTCAAATTCCAAACACAGTTTGACTTTCAGATAAAAGAAAAAGGAAAACAAAAACATTTTAAAATGGAATCTGAAAGAATTTATTAGAAATTAAATGTATGGGAAAAGTAAAGAGAGTAAAGAAAATCCATGAAATTAATAAAAAGAAAGAAAAGTATTTCAGTGAAGAAAAATCATGTTAAGTGAAAAATAGAAAATAAGATGATACAAATAAGTATAAAATTTTAGTAATCTCAATAAATGTGAATAGATTAATGATAGCAATTAGAAGACAGACATGCACATTACATTTTTAGCAAGTCTGTAAATATGATGCTTACAAAAAACAAACCTGAAAGTTATGCCAAAATGTTAAAAATAGGAATAGGACAGATATAACGGGAAGCTATTACCGAGGATTCACCTATAAGCAATATTAATATCAAACAAATAGGAATTAAGGAGGATGTTGCTAAAATTATTCACCCTTTTCTTCTCCCATGTTCAGAATCAACTGACAGATGTATATAGAAATCATTAAGGTATAGATAAAATTGTCCCCTTCATACCCTTAGAGATAATTTGAGAAAATGGCTTAAGCATTACAAGAAATATTTGCTTTCATTTCTTTTGAATTAGGAATAAACCAAAACTATCACCAAAATTCTCCACCCAGTCACAGGCAGATCTGGACAAACATTGAGTAGAGCCTTCACTGACTAAGCTTGTCATCTTTCAGAGAGAATTATCAGCATGCATCTTCTCTCCAGACATTCCAACTAGGGAACCCAGGAGAGCCTAAATTTGAATGATTAGCTCATCCCCCAAATTCACTAATCAGAATAGTCTGTTCTTCTTTCCCTGGTTTCTGTTTATATCAATATGGCAGACTATATAGCCAGAAAAATTCTCATGGTAAGCAACACTTTTTAACCAATGGATAAAAATCAGATTGTATATATGAAAAGATGACTGAACTGATGGTGGGTGACAGAAATATTTGGAATCTGAAACTTCAACAAATCTATCTGATTGTAAATTGTTTTTACCCTCTAATGTATGGAAGAAGCATATAAATATACTCTTGGGAGGAAAATACTTTAGACCTAGACTTCAAAGAGTTCACATAGATTAATGTTCAAATAATAAAACTCAAAAACAAAAATCACGGAACACACACAAAAAAGCCCACTGTGATTAAGTAATAAAAAAACAACAAAACCATGGATATTGACAAACTGATTCTAAAGTTTGTATGGACAGCAAAAGACCCAGAATCAACAATACAATATTGAAGGAGAACAAAGTTTGAGGACCAAAACTACCTGACTTCAAGACTTACTATAAAGTTATAGTAATCAAGACTGTGTACTGTTGGTGAAAGAATAGACAAATAGATCAATGGAACAGAGAGGGAACCCAGAAATAGGCCCCCATAAATACAGTCAACTAATCTTTGACAAAGGAGCAAAGGCAGTCCAGTGGAGCAAAAACACTCTTTGCAACAAATGGTGTTGTAAAAATAAATGGACATCCACATGCAAACAAAACAAACCTAGACATAGACTTTCACTCTTCACAAAAATTAACTCAAGATGGATCATAGACCTAAATGTAAAATATAAAATTATAAAACTCCTAGAAGATAACATAGGAGAAATCCTATCTGACCTTGGAAATGGTAATAACTTTTTAAATACAATACCAAAGGCAAGATCTGTGAAATAAATAATAGATAAGCTGGACTTCATTAAAATTAAAAACTTAAGTTTTATGAAAGAAAATTCTGAAAGAATGAATAAACAAGTCACAGACTTGGAGAAAATGTTTACAAAAGACACATTTGATCAAGGACTATTATCCAAAATATACAAAGTGCTCTTAAAATTCAATAGTAAGAGGGGTGCCTGGGTGGCTCAGTTGGTTAAGTGTCAGAGTTGATTTCCGCTCAGGTCATGATCTCAGGGTTGTGAGATTGAGCCTTTCTCTCTCCCTCTCTGTCTGCTCCTCCCCCCACTCTTAAAAAAAGAAAACAACTCAATAATAAGAAAACAACATGATTGAAAATGGGCCAAAGACCTTAATAAACAACTCACCAAAGATATACAGATGACAAATAAGCACATGAAAAATGCTCCACATTATATGTCATCAGGGAAATTCAAATTAAAACAACGAGATACCATCACATTCCTATTAAAATCACCAAAATATATAACACTGACAACTCCAAATGCTGGTGAGGATGTGGAGCAACAAAAACTCTCATTCTTTGCTGGTGGGCATACAAAATAGTAGAACCACTATGGAATACAGCTTGGAGGTTTCTTACAGATCTAAACATACTTTTACCAAATGATCCAGCAATTGTGCTCTTGGTATTTACCCAAAGTTGAATATTTATGTCTACACCAAAACCTGCACATAGGTGATTAGAGCAGCTTTATCCATGATTGCCCAAACTTGGAAGCAACCAAGATGTCTTTCAGTAGGTGAGTAGGTAAACTGTGGTATATGCAGACAGGAGGAATATCACTCAGTGCTAAAAAGAAATTAGCTTATAAGCCATGAAAAGACATGGAGGAAACTTAAGTGCATATTACTATGTAAAAGAAGCCCATCTGAAAAGGTAACATATTGTATAATTCAAACTATATGACATTGTGAAAAAGATAGAACTATGGAGACAGTAAAAAGATCAGTAGTTGTCAGGGGACAGAGGCAGAGAGGAATGAATAGTGGACCACAGAGAATGCTTAGGGCAGTATGATATCATAATGATGGTTACATGTCCTTATGCATTTGTCTAAACCCATAAAATATACATCAAGAGAGAAGGGTAATATGAACTGTGGACTTCGGGTGATTATGACGTGTCAGGGTAGGTCTATCAATTGTAACAAATATATCACTCTGGGGGAGGATTTTAATAATATACGTGTGGAGTCAGGGAGTATATGGAAAATCTCTGTACCTTCCTCTTAATTTGGAATCTGAAACTCCAAAAAATCTATCTGATTGTAAATTATTTTTACCCTCTTATGTATGGAAGAAGCTTATAGATATCCTCTTGGGAGGAAAATACTTTAGACCTAGACCTCAAAGAGTTCTCATAGATTAATGTTGGGGGTCATAAATTCAAGCCCTCACATTGGGCATGGGGCCTACTTAAACAAACAAACAAACAAACAAATAAATAAAATGAGTCCTATTTAAAAAACAAAAACAAAAAACCCTGAAAATATTGAAATTCTCAAACACAGGATAAAAAAATAAACATATTTAAGATATTTAAAGAAATAAGAGTATTAGAAGTATTATGAAGAAAAAAGAAACAAGAATAAAAAATGACACAAAAGTACCTATCTGACTTGAAAAAACAAAACCACATTTCTGGCTTGCCTTGAGAATAACAAATAGTGAAATCTGAAGACCATGGAACCAGACACACAGGGCCACATAGGCTGTAGCAGGGGGTGGGCTGAGTCCTGGAGACACAGCTTTGGGTACTGGCTCTTCTGCTTATGCCTGGGACATGCATATACCTGTATGCTCTGAACATGATGATGACGTTACAAACAGAGAAATTAATACAGGGGAACTGACATGGAGTAGTCTATCAGTCCTTTAAAAATCCTGTATTTAAGAGTAGGAAATGGCTGGCATGAGCAGTGGGTGAGAGGATAGAACAATATCTTTAAACCATCTATTTATGAAATTTTTATGAAAAGGAAGATACAAAATCTAAAAAAGAGATTCAGAGTTTTTTATGCATTTACAATATCATCACTTGCAAAATCTCTTAAATTACATCTTAGAAATACATTGGGATCATTCTTAAAGAAATTTTAATTCTACCTAGACAGGTAGAATTGTGTTTTTTAGCATAAATAATTGTCTACTAGTATTTTTTTTACATAATTATTACTTGGGAAAAGGGACGCATTTCATAGAGCCTCTATGGAATCATGCAGAACCTCTTATACTGAGTTAGTTTCAGTATATAGATATTTCTATTACTGGAATTAAAACTCAGTTGGCTACTTAGAGATTAAGTCCTGCTTTGTTTTTATAACTGGAAACAGAAGATTTGTTTCATTTTTATGTTCTATTGGTTTGTAGTACCTGTCTCTGATATTTTTCTTCTTTAAGTTATAATAGTAAATTTCCTAGTCATTCACCCACTTCTCTGCAGCATATGAGTGGTATATTAATAGTTCTTTACAAACTTAAAGCATGGAGTCTCTTACAAGCAAGAAATTCTTGGCAAATTAATCTGTTGGGTTTTTTTCTCCAGAATCAAATCTCCATAGATCTCATGGCATAGTCTATAAAATGTTGCCTATTCATATATTATAATCATCACAGGCAAATTATCTATATTGTATGTATATAGCAAATATGTATGTACATTTTCAAACTTAATTCACTTTCAAACAACTGTCCTAAATTTCTTTGTTTATATTTATCCACTCACTTTAAAATCTTATACAGTATCCAAAATGTATTAATGTCACTCCTGTTTTTTTTTTTTTAATTAAGTAATGGGTAAGTGATGATCTCTATAGCTCTTATTTGAAATCACAAAGTCAAGCACATATTCAAAATCCTAGAGAAAGCTCTCTTCTAACATAATTCTTCAAGTTTTGTCCTTTACCTCAAACAATTTTAATTCAGTTGATACCTAAAAGAACTATTGGATGAAGCAATTATATTAAACTTGGAGATGTGGAGGTGAAATTCAGCTGTGACCTTCGTCAAAAGAAGTTTGTGGTATTGTCTGAGTAGACTGAAATAACAGCAAACACCTATTTTCTCCCTTTAAAGTAGTAACATCATTAAAATGGGTTAGATCTACAAGACAAATTTATCCCCTATTCTCTGAGATCCCAGTGAAATGATAACTTAAAATTTAGGAGAAATAAGAATATAAATTTGGGATCAGAAGGAAATGAACTGGTACAGATTTGTTAAAACCGTATGTAATAAGCACATGGGAATATTTCACACAAATAACTACGGAAGCTCCCACTTTTTCTCAAAACATATAGTCTTTTTATTCTACCTTGGTTTTCCTACTTTTGGTAGAATCAGAGATATACAAAAAAACATACTTAACTCTATGATAAAGAAATAAAAATATAAAAGAAGGTTAAAACAGAAAGTTAAATATTTCTAATCACATTTCTAGAAAGAAAAAAATGGAGGTAAAAAAAGTAAAAATTTTTTCAAAGGAATAATAGAAAATGGTGCCAGGAGCTGAAGAGACACAGAAGTCTTTAAACTGAAAAGTTCCACAAAATGCTGAGTGAGATAAATTTTAAACACAAGCACATCATTATCCAAAACACATCATTATGAAATTTCAGAACACAAGAGTAAGAAGATCCTAAAAGCTTATCAGCAATGAAAAAAGTCTTCCCAATAAAAGAATGAAAACACATATCAAATTTATCAGCAAAAGAGAATGCTAAAATGTAGCTGAGTAAGTATTTAAAGTCCTGAGGAAAAATTACTTACAACTTAGATTTCCATGCCTCTCTTGCCTCTTATAGTCTATTCTGCAAACAGCAGGAGTGAGTCTTTGAAAATGCAAGTCAGACCATGTCATTTTCTGCTTAAAATCCTCCAGTAGCTTCCCAGCTCACACAGAATAAAAGCCCAACTTTACCACAGCATGTAAATCCCTTCACAATCTGGCCCTTGGCTACTTTTCTACAAAACTGCAAGACTACTTTCCTTCTCTAGCTACACTGACCTTCTCATTGCTCCATATTCAAGCCTGGCATGCTCCTGATTCAGGGTCATCGCACTCAGAGTTACCTTCTGCCCTAGAACTCTTCTTCTAAATATCCAAATAAACAGCTTTCTTAAGTCCGTGTGTCTCCTCTACTGTTTCCATCTTAGAATGTCTTCTCTAAAGGCACTGTGAGAGAATCAGGCTTTTGTCTGCTTCAGTTCCACTTACCCTGCTTAAGTCTTCTTCGTTACACTTCTTACCACCTGATATATTACAAATTTTTTACTCTCTTTCTCTTTCATTTCACTAGAGTCTTAAAGCACATCAGTAAGAAATTCATAATTTTGATCACTGCTGTATTGCCAGCATCTAAATATATCTGCTACATACTGTGTATTCAATAAATGAATATCTGATGAATAATGGGTAGGAGCTCCTTTTTATGTCTCTTCACCCTGAGATCTAAAATTTGGAGTTTCCACCTATTCCTGCACAGCAGGGGAAAAGAATATGACATATAGTCATTCCACTGGCTTTTGGGATCTTCGACTCATATATCATCGCCCAAAGCAAGTCATATGACCTTGTACAATTTCAAATTAGTGCAATTCTACCACATAACCAGCAAAAGAACTGAAATATTAAGAATGATTCCAATTTCTTTAATATGAGTCTAAAAAACAATAGTTTAAAGTAAAATGGAAGGTAGTGGCTTCCAAGAAGAATGGCTGCAAAAAGGACATAATACATTTTAAGAAATAAATAAAATGAGTAAGAACCTGGATTTTATTAGAGATATAATGGAAAGAACATATGTCTTTTATCCCAATAAGAAAAAACAAAGGCAACGGAAACTCTACCAAAAGTTAAAAAATTAAAAAATCCATCGTCAAATATAGATCAAATTAAGTATGATTTTGAATAATTGGTGAAGAGTAATGAAAGATATTACATTTAAACCTAATTGCAGGGACACCTGGGTGGCTCAGTTGGTTAAGCGTCTGCCTTGGGCTCAAGTCATGATCCCAGAATCCTGGGATCGAGTCCCACATCGGACTCCCAGCTCAACGGGGAGCCTGCTTCTCCCTCTCCCTCTGCTGCTCCCCCTGCTTGTGCACTCTGTCAAATAAATAAAATCTTAAAAAAAAAAAAAACATAATTGCAGAAATAGTCTCCCTTGAGTGATAACAAGATTGACAGGATAACACCTAAGAAAGAAATGTAATCATAGCCCACTATTTACTATACATAAAGTAAACCAAATCTACATGGTCACAATATGTAAAAAGAAGTTTTTAAAAAGATAGTTAAATAGCTTATGGTTTTCAATTTTTAAATTATTTCAATTAATAATTTTTAAGTTATTCTATAGATAAAGCATGTAAGATTAGATTTATATTATAGAACGGGATAAAAACGTTATCAACGCAGCAGTATAAAATTCAAGGTAACTTGGATGGAAGATGAAAAAGAGAAGGTAGGGAGAAAGAAATGCCAAAAAAAAAGATAAAGGTGCCAAGATCCTTAATGTATAAATTAAGCATTAAGAGTCATTTCTGATGGAACAGGAAATAATTTTTTCAGTAATTAAGCTTAGAAAAGTAACAGTAGAAAAATTATAATAGTAAAATAGCTATGAAATAGGAAAGGTTTTAGGGAAGACCAAAAGTGGTAAGTAAACTAAATACTCACTTATAAAAGAGAAAAGCAAATAAAAATTTCTAAATTTCATGAAGATACGGTAGTAAAAATGTGTTTGAAAGATACGGAGGTAACCACAAGTAAACGGAGTACTGATACATTTAAAAACAATTGCCCCTAAGAAGCGGCATAGAAGTGAGAATAAATTGAGAAAGAGAATTCTTGATTTCCAATATAAACCCTTCTGTAACATGTAATTTAACATGTGCTTCTATTTTCTCCATAAGAAAAACCATTTTAAAAAATGTATACTTTAGGGCACCTGGGTGGCTCAGTCGTTAAGTGTCTGCCTTCAGCTCAGGTCATGATCCCAGGGTCCTGGGATCGAGTCCCACATCGGGCTCCCTGCTCGGCGGGAAGCCTGCTTCTCCCTCTCCCACTCCCCCTGCTTGTGTTCCTGCTCTCGCTATCTCTCTCTCTGTCAAATAAATAAATAAAATCTTAAAAAAAAAAGTATACATTAATTGGGTGTATAGCCCTTTAAATCCTCTCAAAGACTACATCACACAGAGGAAGTTGATTAGCCAGTTAACATAATGAGCCGCAAGTCAGTCATTTCAAAGGATGACAGCCAAAATTCTAAGCGTGGGGAGTAAGTGGGATGGTGTGTTGCCTGGGATGGACACCTAAGAAGTATAGCGAGGAAGAAGAAGACTATTAGACCCAACCTATAATTTCGTGTTGAGAAATCTCTGGTGAGATCAGTCAGGTGTTTTAAAAAAAGCTGTTTGTGGGAAATATAGACTTACTAGTTAAATTATATCAAGTAATGGAGTTAATATTTAGAGGAATGAATTCCAGAAAAGCCGAATGACTATTTTTTTGTTTTTTTTTGTTTTTTGTTTTAATTCCAGCATAGTTAACATACAGTTTTGTATTAGTTTCAGGTGTACAAGATAGTGAATCAACAATTCTATACATTACTCAGTGCTCATTGTGATGAGTGTATGAATGACTGGTTTTGATCAGGGTGTGATCTGCTCTATCACTCTACAGACCTTTGAGAATTGATTACTCCAATGAATTAAGAATGAGAACAATAGATGAAGGTGACCTTTTAGACAAGATGACAATCCTAGAAAGATAGATAGGTAGATAGATAGATAGATAGATAGATAGATAGATAGATAGATAAAGAAGGAACTTGTAAAATATAATTCTCTGACTCTCTTTGGCATTTTTAGAGCGCTTTTGGTAGCAGTACAGTTCTCTCATCCCTACCAATGTCCTTAGTTGGGCCTAATACCTTGTAAAAAACTATTCTTAAATAATGGAGCCCAGTTGTTAATTGCTGAATATGACAATAGTAAACAATGCAATAATTAATTTTGTGATTATTAGCAATTATGTATGATCAAAAATTTAAAAATGATAATGAAAAATTGCTTAGCTTAACACTGCCATTTGAATAGAAAAATAATCTCAGATCTTGAAAAGATTTATCAAACAAAACATTAAATAAAATTATGGTTGCTTTAGAAATTATGATAGAAATTATGATATATTCTTAAAGTGATTGTCTCAGTTATTGCCATTCATGTGTAATTCACCACAATGGAGTGGCATTATCTGATTTTTTTTAAAGATTTTATTTGAGAGAGAGAGAGCGTGTGTGAAAGTGCACATGCCCACACACACACAAGCAGGGTGCGGGGGGGAAGAGGAGGGACAGAGGGAGAGAGAGAATCTCAAGCAGACTCCCTGCTGAGTGCAGAGCCCAGCACAGGACCCGATCCCACAACCCTGAGATCATGACTTGAGCTGAAACCAAGATTCAGAAGCTTAACAGACGGAGCCACCCAGGTGCCCCAAGGAATTATCTGATTTTTAAATAATGACAATTGTACATTGGAAGTAGTATTTGGATGAGTTTGAGAATTCTTCTCTGGAGGTCTTTCAAGTTAGAGTACATGACCCATAAATTTATCTGCTTCATTTAAATTTTGTTTTTCCCTGAAGACAATACTAAGGATAATCCCTTTGTGTTCTTATAATTCTATGTCCTACTTCTGAGACAGCTAAGACTCAACCACATGAATAGACCCTAACAATCTTTCGTTGGTAAGAAATTCTCAGGAGAGCAATAGTTTCCACCAGCAGATGGTTGCTCAAGGAAGCCTCTGGTGTGTAATAGGAGGTTTTGTACCACCTCCTATTAATACTATATTCCTTTCTAAAGCCTCATTTTCTCTTGGGAATGCCATTTTATTCACTAGGGTTAATTGAATGCCTCATCTCAGTGCAATGTAATAACTGTGTGAGAGAGAGCAATAAAAGAAAATTGTGTCCTCATCGTCAAGGAGATTATAAGAGGGATCCATACAGGACATATGTCACATGATTTAGCCCAAGGTCTTAAGAGGATGCCATAGAACTTTGAGTAGGAATGGAACTTCCAACATTTGAATTAGGATGCTTATAAAAATGTTAAATTAGTTTTTGTCCCTTTGGGTCTATTGCCTCCAGACAAGTGCTTCCCAGACTAAGCTATTCATTAAAATCATCTGTGGAGGATTTCAAGTTTAAGGATTTCCATGTCTCACCTCCAAAGATTTTTATTTGGTAGCTCCCCAGATGATTCTGATAATTAGCTAGCCTGGGAACAACTGCTGGAGATAATTTGGACATTGATAGAAAAACCTGTTTGACCAGAAATAAAAGAGTAACCCTGCAAGGTTCAGCATACTTGGTTCTGTATAAAGCGGAGTGAAAAACCAAGTCTTCATATTTATAAATCTGTACATGTCAAAATAGATAAAAATCTCTGTATTTCTCTCATTAATTATCTTGAAATTAAGTAGCTCTTATTTTAAAAACAAATTTCCCCACCTTGATTATCTTCTTACTTTCTGATTTTGTTTTCTTTTCTTCATAGTACCATAGATTTACAAATACTCCTTCCCAAGAGTTTCCAAAGGACCAGCACTGGAAAATATTAAGCCACATTTATCTATATTTATAGACATACAAATATGCAACTACCTCGTATGACATATATAGCAAGGGGCAATCTGTTCCAATCTATTTCCAGTTAATAATAAAACTTTAAGCTCATAATTCTCTCTCTCCCAACAACCCAGCACAGATGCAGAGAAGGAAGGAAGAGACAGAAGAGAAGGGTAGAAAAAGGGAAGGAAAAAAGTAGTTTTGTTAAAAGATCATGATGCATTGCTAAGAAAAGTAGTAAAACTAACTTATACCCAGAAAAGGAGAGTGTTCGTTATATACTAGGTATCAATATCTCCAATTTTAAATGGTATAAAATGATGTTTTCTCCCCAGTAACCTGTTCTTCTATGGTATGCATGGGTGCCAAGATGGAGAGTTTCCACAAGGATGGTTGTTTGTGTTATTAAATACTGACCACTTTCTCAGGCCCTCTGGTTTAATACTCATTTTAATCCCCAACACCATCGCCCTTGCTCAGCAGACAGCTTGAGGAACAGATACCGTGTTGTTGAAAACTTCTTCCAAGGGATCATGATATGACACATTTCATCATGGTTTCCTCTTGAAACATTGGCCTTTGAAGTAAGCATGCATATGTGCATAAATAATTGTGGAACATAGAATAAAGCCTTATTAAGTTAGCATTATGCAAGGAATCATGGTAAGAGATTTTTGAGAGATAATTCTGTAAAATATAAAATTAATATCTAAAAAAATAAGTAACATTAGACACATGAAACACAAGCCCAAATTATCATTTGATTCAACAGACCTAAAAATTGCTCAAACTGCTATAATAGTTTCTAACCACTTACTCTCAGTTTCTGTACTTGTCCTCTCATGGAGCACCTGGTCTGCAAACCACACTGAAAAGCATGAATTTCATCCACTGGGACCATCAGTGAAGGTTTACAGATTCAAGTCTCACATAAAACAACAGTAGGAGGAGTTATTCAACTTGGAATTGTATTAAGTCACATGTAAACATTATGGATATTTTACCTCCCAATGGACATAAATAAATAAATATGAAACCTCTCTCTTTTTCTCTCTGGGTTCCTTTACCATCAAATTCTGCTTCTCTTCTGTTTCCTACACTGATCATTTCTCACATTCACTGGTCACATAGATGCCTTTTATTATTTATAGATTTAATGCCCTTTATTATTTGTGGATTATTTTCTGTCATTAATAGTATAATGATTAGGATGGCTTTCAATTTTTAAATATGCTTCTACTGACTTCTGTGGGCACCTTTCTTCCTAGCAAAATGCTGGTTGTCTGACATAACTAGCCAATCCAAGAACAACTTCTGTCATCTGTATGTTTGCTTTTTGTACTTCCATTTCCTAACATAACCAACCTTCCTTTTGGAAGCAAGAGTTTATTCATGGCTGAGGTTCAAGCTGAAAAGCCCTTTCCCACCCTACGTTAAGTTTAAACATAAATTCAATGCTAGTCCTTGTTTAACACTGCTAAGCCCCCTGACGTGCACGCACTTGCAAGCTCAGGGAGTGTTCTAGTTTAATGACATTGCGTCCAGTATCTGAAAGCTACAGCGAAATTCAGTGGAAGGAGGGATTAGAAAGAAGAAATTCTAAATAAGAGTATATATCGTAAAAATATTTGAAAGATGATTGCATGAAAATATTTTGAAGGTGAAATCTCGTATTCATTTATTTAATAATGTTGAAAAAAACACAATTCTCTCCCTGCGTTGCTTTATGTATTTCTGTGTGCCCTGCGCCGTTGAGACTTTTTCTTATTTGTTAAAGCATTTTATTCCCGTTATACCTCATTAAAATCTAATCATTAGTAAGCACAGGGCATATTTCTAGAAAAGCATTTGTCTTTCTTTCACCTGTTAGCTCAGACAGCCCTTTTAGGCGAATCGCTCTTGGAGCATGCGTATGACTGACTGAGCGCCCACAACTGCTGAGCTGGGCTCCGCACCGAAACCAGCCTTCTCTCATGACACTGACTCACAGTAATTGCTTTCCTAGTCCCAGCCTGGCCTCTGCAAAGGGAGAGTGTGATTATAGTAGGAAGTGTCACATGGGTGTAATTCCATCAGAATTTGGCATGTCCACATCCCCTGCTGGCAATCAGCTCACGGACTCTGTCAGCCTTCTGGATCCCTTACTCCACTCAGGCCAAGAGTGTTTATAGTCACTCAAGATATACTTGGCAGCTGCAGACCCAAGCACCAAGCTGTGAAAAGTGTGCGGCCAGCACCAACGATGCCTGTCTGGCTTTGAGAGCAGACCTCTTCCCCTCGGGTTTTTCCCTTGCTCTGTTGGTGCTTTTGTCCTATTTTTTGTGGCGGACAGAGGAAGACAGACTAGAGAGCAGGAAATAAGAGAGGTGTTCCATCTGCCACAAAGTCTTGAGCTCAGCGGTAGCATTTTATGAAAATGTCTTACTTTCTCCATGAAGTTGGGTCATAACACTTTTGATAAATCATACTCCTTTATCATCACTTTCCAGACCTCCCTTTATTCTTTCCTTGTTCTACTCCTCAGGTATATGGGGTTTTTTTGTTTTTGTTTTTGTTTTTTTTTTTTGGTTTGGTTTGTTCATTTTACCCTTAGTGCTTAGCAATCTTTACAAATATATTCACCCTACTGCTTCTAGATTTAAACAGTAAGAA
The DNA here is from genome assembly GCF_002201575.2 of Neomonachus schauinslandi. Lineage (NCBI taxonomy): Eukaryota > Metazoa > Chordata > Mammalia > Carnivora > Phocidae > Neomonachus > Neomonachus schauinslandi. Next base: position 98,873,847 of record NC_058404.1, read on the forward strand.
AAAAATATCTTGCTAATTTTTAAAGACGTGTCTACTACTTATTTAAATGACACTGTTGAGTTGTGGCCTATTCATTCTACAGGTTTTTCTATATGTCCCCTGCTAGGAAATGGTCAGAGCACCACAAGACAGGAGACCCAAAGTGTAAGCAAGGAAAGCCTCCTCCTCTTCTGTCTTACTTCCCCCAACCAGTCATCACTGGGCACTTCAGACTCTAGCCACCCACGTCCCCATACTTTGTCCCGACATGCTCATTCTTGCTTCCAAACTGCTAATGTATTTTAACTTTGACCTCCCTAACTCAAATAAATTCTCACAGCACAAAAAGCCAAGTCCTTTCTATTACCTTTGCTCCTTACCATGTCCATCCGTGTAAGAGTTTATTTATGCTCAATGCCAGCTCATGGACTGGTACTCTGATGAAATCTTCCCTGAATGCTCTTCATCGTACAATATGAATCATCCCTAAGCATCGGATTATTGATTTATTGCCTAATGATCCAAAAACACTTTTAATTTTAATTTTGATCAGAGACAGGATTTATAATGGAAAGAACTGGGCTCTGGGGTCAGTGATTCTACCTCTAACTAACAAGCTACCGATCCTGGCATAAGTCTCTGATCTGCTTTCAAACTCCTTCCGCTCAGCCGTAAAAGATGGCTTTACTTCTCAGAATATTGGAGACAAAAAGGTTTAGGTGGAGGTTGTGAATTCTACCAAATTCCATGCATGATTTATTACTCACAGTTATTCCAATCCTATAGTCGTAACTATTGGTGTAGGTTGGATTGCTGTGTGAGGCTGCCCATGGACAATCTAACTCTGTGTTACGTGAGCAGATTCTTGAACTTGCCTTCCTGCCTGCACCTCTGTGCACCTGTGTATACTTTGTCGTGTGACTGTTGGTGCCATAACAGTGTCTGCTCTTGCTTTTCCCTTTCTTCCCACCAAGGTCTTGCCTCATACATAGAGGAGGATCTAAAAGAAGTGCAATTACAGTGAAGGAAGCATCCCGCTGCGTGAGCATAAATTAAGACCTCTTCAATAGACATACAATGCCGAAATGATAATACGCTCCCAGAGAGAGAGCCTCCTTAAAGCAATTTAGTTTGTATGTCAAAGCAGTCCTGATTAAAATAGACCCAAATAAATCAAGCTAGACAGCACCTTTAGATTTGGCCTTTTGAAATAAAGCATTTGCATGTTATATGGAAAAGTGACATTTTACGCTATCAGATAAAAACACAGCATTCCTCTATTATTCAGCAGAAGAAGATAGACATATATTGTGTCTAGGATATAATAAAGCCATTCTTGAAAAATTATTTCAAATATAAAAATCTGAATACTTGTATTTATACAAATAATTTTTATGATCAGCATACTGAATACATAATAAAATTCTTGAAGAAAGTTTAGCATTGTAATTAATATTTATTAAGTATTTCTTACATGTTAAGCCTGAAGTCCTTTGTGTGTGTTAAATAATTATTACCACTATTTGAGGACAGTGAGACACAGAAAAGCTCATTTACCCAAAGTAACACAATTAATAAATAAAAGACCCTGCTTTTTTTTTTAAATATTTATTTATTTATTTATTTTAGAGAGAGAGAGGGGGGGGGGGGGGGGGGGCAGAGGGTGAAGGAGAGAGCGTCCTAAGCAGACTCCATGCTGAGTGTGGAGCACAACTTGGCGGCTTGATCTCAGGACCCTGAAATCATGACCTGAGCCAAAACCAAGAGTCTGATGCTTTAATGACTGCACCACACAGGCACCCCAGAGATCTTACTTTTTAATCCAAGTTCCCAGAGTCCATGCTGCTCTATGCTATATTTGTGTGAAATCATAAAGATTTAAGTTGCAATCCTTGTCTGAAACTTGCAAATTGTATCTCCTTAAACAAGCTACTTAAACTTTGGGTGCATCTGTTTCTTCATCTCTAGAAGGGGGATGATAACAATCATAGTGCCTATTTGCAGAGCTTGCTCTGTGCATTAAATGACAAAATGTATGAAAAGCCTCCTAAACTTTGCCTGCCATTTAGATGAACTTAATAAATGATATACTTTGCCTATAATTAAATCACAAAATCCTCTGAGATAAGAAGCAGCAAATAGAAAAGAAAGAGAGACAGAGTCCTTAAGTTACTCCTCTGAAAATCTTCCTAGGTTCCAAGAAGGATAGATAAGTAATTTCCTCCAAGACTGACCTTAAATACATAGACAGTAGTTGGCAAACTTTCCCAGTGCCAAGCTTCTTTGAACTCTGTCTCTCGTAAGCCCTGCCCTCTGAATGACCTGGCATTGTGAGTATGTGAACACTCTGCCTTAAGGAAAATTATCTGTAGATATTGCACTGCTGGTGACCTTGATTCCCTCCATCAACATGTTTCTGATTCTGTGTACTTAAAGGAAGGGGGGGGGGAAATGACATTTATTAAGGAGAAGTGAATTTACCTGGAAGAAATATTAAGAAAGGAAAAAAATTCTCTGGATCATTTAATGATAACATATTGGCCAAATAGTGCTTTTTCATATCATTTATTTCTGAATTGAAACTGTTTTTGCTAGGGACTGCAGGAAGAGTTAATGATAATGTCATTGACTTTGACATTTTGACAAGCCACAATCTATTCTTTGTTGAATAAAGGCATCTGTAGCCTCAAAAAAAAAAGCTAAAAGGACTTGTCTGTTTTCTATACACTATCTCATTATGTTATCACCTTCTTGTGCTTTCATCAAAAAGCAAACTTTTCATTACTGCAAATGGCCTAACATTCTATAATAAAATTACTTCTTCAAAAATAACTCTGTCTCTCAGCAGAACGTGGCACTACATCATAATTCATTATCAATTAGCCCCACTCTACAAAAGTAGGTAAATTATAAACAGTGCACAGCTTATAAACAAAATATATTTAATAGAGTAAAGAAAAGCAAGTTTGAGATATATGTGGTGATCACATACCAAATAACGACTAAACTATATGGAAATATATGTTGTGAGAATTATGCAAATGAAGTATGTAAAAGGATTAAACTACTAATTCATGTGAGTGGTTTTTCTTTTTTTAAGTCGGGAGGTTGTGGTGTAGCAGGAATAAAAAAAATCAGTGGCAATAAGATAAGCAGATGGATGACTTCTGTGTGGAAGGACAAAGCATTTGTCTCGACAACATAATTGGTGAGAAGCAAAATCAAAAGTGACTAACATTTACTAAGATACAGATGACAGCTAAGATGTTGTAAGAAAATTTGGGGATTTATATGACAAAGTTCCCCAAAAGCTAACTGATTATTGAAAGATCTGAAATACAGGAGTGGTAGTTTAGAGGTGGTTTAGAAAGATGTATAACCATAATGGCAGCTGGGGTGTAAGAGCACTGAGGATGACTTGGCTTAGCCTACATCCAGCATTTCCTGGAGCACTCCCTGGCCCAAAACTCATGGACTGCATTTTGTTTTACTTGATTCTGTATTGGCTTTTTTTAAAAACTGCCTTATAATTGAAAGGGAAGAAGTATCTGTTTCCTTAAAAATGTATAAGAAACATGTTTTCCCTTCCAATGTCTATGATATTAAAAAAAAGACTACATAATACAGATTTAGGCAGGGTTATTTCTGTCAGAAGCACCTAATGTTGATGTTTCACTTGCTTATGAAGTCTCATGGGTCAACAAAGAAAATCTAACTGAAGCTTCTAAAATTGGACACTGTGCCCTGGTCAGTATGTCCACAGATATGCTATCCATGTGGAAAGTACTCTTTGTAAATATAGAGCATATCTCATAAGGTATTTTTTTAACAGTTTTATTTATTTATTTATTTGAGAGAGAGAGAAAGGTTGAGTGAGAGCACAAGTGTGGGGGGGGAGGGGCAGAGGGAGAGGGACAAGCAGACTCTCTGCTAAGCAGGCAGCCTGATGAGGGGCTCAATCCCAGGACCCTAGGATCACGACCTGAGCCTAAAGCAGACACTTAATTGACTGAGTCACCTAGGCGCTTCTCTTGCAAGGTATTAATTGATAAATCTATTTAAAACTTAATGTTAAAACTTTCAAATGAAAAAATTAAACAGTGAACTGTAAGTGACTACACAGTGTCAAAAAATCAGTGGGGAAAAAAGAGTACTAGTGTCTATATATCAAGGTTGAAAGGCTATTTCTTACCTCACCAGGATTTCATTTTCTTCTTTGACCTTATTAGAACTTAATTTTACTTCTCTGGAAATCAGAATCAGTCATTATCAATATAAACATTTTTTTTTCTCTGTGGTTGCCTAGTGGCTCAGAACAACTGAAAAATATATATTCTTATATTCTTAAATATATCTATTTCTTAACAATCCTCATATAGATTTCTTTTCTTAAATCTTTTCTACTGATTCCTAAAATAAAAACAGGCCCTCAAATAATGGCATCTAAACAGATTTAGAAGCATAACAAATGTCAAAACTTCTCAGGCATTTTATCTAAGAATTTGAGATATAAAACCAATCAAAAACTGATGGACAATGAATCCTTAGAGCAAGAAAACTGAAAAATTCATTTAGGACAAAAAAAACTACTGAAGAGGATTCAAAGAGGAAAACAAAGAGGGTTAATCCAATTCATATCTCTCAGCCACTTTTTATAATGTAAACGTCCCTTGACATCAAGTGTAGATGTTATTTTTGTAACACATTTTAGGAATTTTTTATTATCGACTCTTCACATCCAGTGGGTCATTTTTGCCTTTTGAGGGGAGATAATGTCCATACGTTGGGGAGAAGTGTATGTATGTAGGCCTGTGTGTGTCCTTGTGAGCGATAAAAAAAAGAGTGAGAAAACATGGCCCCACCTGTGCCCCACTCAACACCTAGAAGACCATCCAGTTAGCTACTAGTTGGGAAGTAGTTACTTCCCCTGGTCCTACGTGGTCAGGACTTGCTACTCTTAGGACTGTCTTGGCCTATAAAACCCATAAAAACATTTTTAGAATGTATAATACTATCAATACAATAGTTACTGTTAGAATAATTATGTTATTTAATAGACTTATGCTAGAGCTTCACATGGTAGGCTCCATGTATGTCTATATTTTAGGCAACGGTGATGATAGAATAAATACACCCAGAAAGAACATTTTTTAAAATCCACTAAAGGCATTTTTAAATGACTCATTAAGTGGTGCAATTTTGCTCAGTAGTGAAAGTCGGCTTTTATGGATAGCAGTGCCTTTATGAGGATCCAAGGAGGACCAGACTCTTAATTCATTAGGCAGTACCTAGGATTAGATATGGCTTTCCAGATGAAACCCAAACCCTTCACAAAACATTCTTGGTTTCAGATATCACTAGAAACCACCACACCGTAGGAAGGGTCATTGAAAGGTTTCCTGAGGTTCACAGACCTTTAAGCAAACTCAAGATGATTTTTTCCCAAGGACAAATGCCAAGTTTTTAGTTAGCCTTAGTTAAGTTTCATGTGAACTTTACTGGCATGCCAAACCTGGACCAATTAATAATTCTGAGGAAACACTGGACAGAACTTAGAGATTTCAACTGAAGTCCTGCTATTTTCAGGCCTCAGATTATAAACATTATACAGATGAAGCAAAGCTTGTTACAGTCATCAAAAGCTGTAATAAGAAGTTAGCAGGGTTTTTTTTTTTTTCCATTTTTATGTGAGGTGGGTGATATCTTTATCAATATTTTCAAAAGATTACTAAGTATCATCTTCCCAAAAATATGTTGGCATATAAACCAATGAAATATAGCACAATCCCATTTACTGCTCCAAAATGTATTTCTCCCCTTGTATATTCATAGGGCTTCTAAAGGAAAAGGAGGAATCCTCAGTCCCAGCTGGGTTCAGGTAGTTTCCACAAATCCAGACACATCTCTAGGATGCAATTCACTAGGCAGGCAGAGTTCTGGGGCACGTCAGTTCACCCACATACCCTTTACCTTCAAAAAGCTAGGGGTCTACATTAGTGGAAGTCATCAGTTTTTACAAGTCTGTTGAAATTCTTGGTAAAGAAAATAAATATTGATGTATCTACATTAAAATATACAAATAGATTTTTTTTTTTAAGATTTTATTTATTTGACAGAGAGAGACACAGCGAAAGAGGGAACACAAGCAGAGGGAGTGGGAGAAGGAGAATCAAGCTTCCCGCCGAGCAGGGAGCCCAATGTGGGGCTGGATCCCAGGACCCTAGGATCATGACCTGAGCCAAAGGCAGACGCTTAATGACCGAGCCATCCAGGAGCCCCGCAACTAGATTTTTTTTTTTAATAACCTATAGAGAATGGCTTTCCAAACCAAATGGTTTTCATGATGCTCTTTGGATAACCAATTCATTTCACAAATATTTTCACATACAGTGTGGTATTTAACACTTCCCAAGTACTCTTATACTTTGTCTTTTTTTTTATTTACAATAAAATTTAATGTGGTTTCATACAAAGAATATTAAGAATGAAAAATTAACCTTTCAGAAGTCTATTGCTGTAACTCAATTACTTGGTGGATTTCTACTGTCTTTCCACTAAACATTTATATATTTATCATGTATTTTCATACGTGTAATCATAAGGTATTTATAATTTTGCATGAGATTGTTTTCAGAAGATATTTTCTTCTATCTTAAAAAATATTTTTTAGTTTCTACATATTTTTCCAAAACTAATAAAAATATGCTTTTCACTCATCACAAGTCTAATGATTATTTGGAACTGTTTAAATTGGATTCACTTTTATTTAGATATAGGGTCATACAAATGTCAGATTACAAAATGTACTAGAGTATATTAGAGCCCAGGGGCCTCTGAAATCAAAAAGTTCTATTTGAACCACTTTTGGAGATGATAACATAGAAGATTCTTTGTGCTTACTTGAGTTGAGGTCTCCTAACTCCTAGTATAAAACACTTTCTACCACACCAAACCAACTATATTTATTCCTTATGAACAGCTAAATGCAAAGAGTAGGAATTACATCATGTATGTGGCTCAGGGGCTAACTTTTATGTGAATGCTCTTATGGCATTATATATGTATATACATAATAACATACACATGGATTTCAATTTATATAACAATATATACTTACATGCTTATATAAATTATAGATTTTATATGTATTTCTGTATTTTTTCCCTTTCACATTTCTGCAAAAGGCAGACAGGTCTTTTCTCTAGTAAAATAAAACAAAATTGTATTCCAAATTGAGATCCAATGTCTGATGAACAACCTCCACCCTTTATTTCAATAGCGAGGCCCAAGTTTCCATAAGCGGTGTAAACAGTGAGGACCAAACCAAATCTTATCTTACTCTAAATGTTCTAGTCTGTTTAAGAGATGGCATAATACTATTTAGTAGCCACATACCATGTCTGACCAAGTAGCTACTAGGTTAAATACTCTGCAAAGCATTTGCAGCAAAAGAATCAGAGAAAAGTACAATAAATGCCCTATCAACTGCAGTAAAGATTCACTAAGGGGTAAGCTCTGTTCTGAGATGCTGACATTGATTGCCTAAGTGCTCTGTTAGAGGTAAAGTTTCAGCTGAAACGGGTTATCGGCAGAAATGTGTCTGAAAACGATATAGAAACACCCAGCCCTTGGGTACATGTGCCGCAGTGAGATCACCAAGGGTCTCCATTAAACAGTTTCTCTGGAAAAATAATGTGTGTTTTACCCTAAGGTAAACTATTTTTACCTTATTTCAATTTTTTGTTGTTGCAAAGCCTTTTTAAAAAGTTGATTTATTTGATTTATTGAGCACTATTTTTGCTCACTTCACTTTATCAAGCAGACATTGTCTAGGACATGTAAAATTGTTCTCATAATTTGCCTACCTAAAATAATCAATTTGGGACTATCAACAGGGAATTTAGCTTTTTTTTTTTTTGATAGGTGTAAGATGGGTGGAATTAGTATTCAAAGGGAAAGAACTAGCAATGGTTGAATAATTGGAAAATAAACTGGCATCTGTGCTCTTTGTCCCACTCTTCTCGAAGAGTCAGTGGAAGAAGTCTCCAGTGTTGCAACCTACTTACCTGCAGGGCCCAGGGAAGCATGTGCTTGCATTGACCAGTTTAGAGATCGTGAAAGGCCTCTGGCTCTCCAACGTGCCTAAGCCAGTGGTCTCAAGGCTGCCTGAAGTCTTAACTTTATAAATTAGTCTGGCCTAACCCTTTATTACTTATTGAAATGCAAATTACCTTAGAAAAATAAAAACATTAAACCCTTACCAGTGATTGGGAAGTTAGGGTGCATGGCCCTGTTAAGCTCTCCCAGGAGCCAGACGGGGAAGCCTTTGTTAGTGGGCTAGTCAGAGATTGCATACTTGTTAGGGGGCGATAATACAAGACCCAGTCAGGGCTCCTGGGTGGCTCAGTCGGTTAAGCGACTGCCTTCGGCTCAGGTCATGATCCTGGAGTCCCGGGATCGAATCCCGCATCGGGCTACCTGCTCAGCGGGGAGTCTGCTTCTCCCTCTCTCACTCCCCCTTCTTGTGTTCCCTCTCTTGCTGTGTCTCTCTCTGTCAAATAAATAAAATCTTTAAAAAATAATAATAATAATAAAATTTAAAAAATGGTAACTTGAGGGCGCCTGGGTGGCTCAGTTGGTTAGGCGACTGCCTTCGGCTCAGGTCGTGATCCCGGAGTCCTGGGATCGAGTCCCGCATCGGGCTCCCTGCTCAGCGGGGAGTCTGCTTCTCCCTCTGACCCTCCCCCCTCTAATGTACTCTCTCTCAAATAAATAAATAAATCTTAAAAAAAAAAAAAATACAAGACCCAGTCAGTGATCATTTGATCCAACCTAGATTTTAGGCCAGTGATTGAAAGTGGGTAGCATGCACATACATTTAGGTTTATCCCTAGAAAACGTCCTGGTTGTGATCCTTGCCCTGGAGCTGTAACCAGCCTCTGAGATAAATTTCTTTGAGCAAATGCCACACTAGGGACTAAGATTTAATAAGTAGCTAAATAGAAACATAGTCTAACAATTGAGAGCTAACTTTTGGATATTTCCACAACTGGGACTTTAGAATAATACCCTAAGAAAGATGAGTGCAAAAAGCAAAACAGAGATACAACATTTTACTCTCCCTGCGGGCAGGTAACACTTGTATTCCTTTTTGTATAAATTCCCATTGGTGTCATTTGCCCCCTTTCTGAGGAGGGTCAAATTAATTTGTAAGATTTTTTTTCATTTAAATAATCTGAATCCTGGTTTTTTTTTTTATTAGTGTTCCAATGTTGTCTCAGTTTAACTTTTTAAGAAAGCAAGACTGTAATATCTTGTCTTTATGATTCTTGACTTGGCATCATAACTCAAAAAGCCTTTCTACCTCGAAATTGTAAAAATATTCCTAGGGTCTTCATTTTTGTGTGTTGTTAAATGTTTGCCATGGAAAGTTTAGTCATCCTCAACGTATTTTTATCAATGTAGAAATAAAACTAACTATTCAACACCGTTTCCTGAATATTTCATCACTTCCCATCATGCTTATGTACCATATTCCTAGAATGTGGGCAGTTTGCAGATTCATTGTGATATCTGTTAAATTTTTTAATCTGTCTACCAGAATTTAAAACTTGAGTATTTCTAAAATTCCAAAACATTCTTATTTTCTCTTTTTTTCCCTGCTGAGGTTTTTTTTTTTTTTTTTTTTTTTTTTTTTTACTCTAATTTTTTTTTTTTTTTTTTTTTTTCTTTTTTTTTGTTTTTTTTTTTTTTTTTTTTTTTTTTTATCTTTACCAATTTTCTATAACAAATAGTTTCTGTGCCTACTATGGTCTGTCTTCTATCGTGACACATTTCATTTACTTTTACAATCTAAATTTAGAAACAAGTGTGTAATTAGAGTCAGCCAAGACTGACCTTGCTCTGAATTCTGGCTCTCCCACATAACTAGCAAAATGAACGTGGAGAATTACAGAATATTATTTACTCTTAATTTCTTCATCTCTGAAACTGACCTACTCCACCTATCTCAAACATTTATAAAAATTAAATGATGTGGAATCGACCTTAGCACATATTAGCGGCTCCACAGGTATCAGTTTCTCTAACTTTCCATTTCCCCCCTATCATTCCTCTGAAGCTAGCTCTGCTCTTTGTTCCTAAATGACTCTAGGTAAGAAGACAGGCTGTTCTTTAATATTTCCAGGGCCCAGGACAAGAATAGAAATGCAGGCCCACACACCATATGTGTATATATACTTTTTAAGAATAAAATTTTTAAATATGCACAAAGGTATGCTTTTTATATGATTGAAAGTTGACAAAGCATTAAGTAGTTTGAAATCAATTATTATTGTGCACGTCCGTGTGTTCTGTTGTTGGGTCTGAAATGTTTTGGAAGTAAAATAATAAAGACTAACATAATTTGAGTTACTACGAATTTATCCCACAAAATCTTTTCTCCCCTTCGTTTTAGTAAAATCGCCAATGATGATATTATTAGCAAGGGTTTTTTTTTACATTATTTGTATTTTATTAGCAGCAATGCCAAATTAGACATGTATTGGGTTCTAAGTAGGTAGCTTTTTTTATCATTAATTTCACATTTTAGAAAAGACCTGTTCTGCTGAAGCAGCAGCAATTAGAAATATCAATAAAATTCTTAAATCGATACTTTGATTCAGGAATGAATTTTCATTTACACATATCATGTAAATGGGGTCCCAAGTGAAAAATTTTCATTTTCCCACATAATTGGAAAAATATTTTAATTTTACCATATAAATTGCTATCTCTTAATATCACCAGTTTTACTATCTCTTACAGTAATATCTGGATATATACAGTATTTTTTAAGTTTTCTTTTCCAGAGTTTTAAAAGCTTAGATAAAATAAGAAATAAAAACAGCAATATGCTGCTGAATCACAACTATTCCTTGGCTCCTAGGTGGCTCAGTTGGTTAAGTGTCTGCCTTCGGCTCAGGTCATGATCTCAGGGTCCTGGGATCCAGCCCCGCGGGCGAACCTGCTTCAGCCTCTGCTTCTGCCTCTGCCGTCCCCCCTTCTTGAACTCTCACTGTCAAATAAATAAATAAAATCTTTAAAAAAAAATCACAACTATTCTTTGGGCTATATTGGTTATAAGATAATTTCTAGAAAATACTTTGGAGATTACTTGTATGCAAATCTTTTCATTTCCTTCTAATTTTGTTATATTTTCATGGAATGTTTCCTTTGCTACATATTTTGCATGCAGTTTATTTTGATTTAGGGACCAAAAAAACTTCATCTAAAACATTTAAAATATTTACTCCCCTTAAAACTAAAATAGCCAAGTTTAAATCTCTGAGTTTTCCATAAGCTTTTACTAAACTAATAATTGTAAGTAATAGTTCACACCAAAAATCATGGTTAACCCATATTCAAAATTAATTTTTCAATGCAAGGCATGACTTCTTTAGTTGAACATCTGTTGTTCCACCTGTTCTTGTGCATCTTGCATCTAGTCTGCTATCCTAACATGTAGATGGCATTTCAATCATAAATCCAAAGGTAATTGTAAGGTTGAATTTTACATGGGCTTCATTAAGATTTGTATCTTTGAACAAGTCTGGAAAATATAGACTATCATCTTTGAATTGTTGCAAAAATATTATCAATTCTGGCACAGTTGAAGCTATGTTTTCTAGCAAAAATTCTAACTATGCATTCTACATTGCACAAAGAACTCTTTGGCTCTTTGGCCAGATTTTTGGCTTCTGTTCTGCTTTATTAACCATGCTGGCTAGCATCATTACCATAAGCTAGCTATCAATGACCTTTTAATAAAAAGCTGAACATTTTATTATAAAAAACGAATCAATATTACTAAAATTCTCTATAAGGTAAAGATATTCTCAATTCTAACATTTAATATCTATTTGGTTGCCAATATATGGAATTGGTAAAATACTTTACATTTTACATCATTATGTATTTGCAAATTTGGAACAAACATGAGATAATTAATAATGCAAAATGTACTTAAGTTGTCCAGTTGTGTTTTGAATAGCACACAAATTTGTGAGGGTCTCCAGAGCCATTATTTAGAATATGATGAGAAGCAAGAAACAGATATTCAGCACCATTGAGAAAAATATATTTTAATATAAATGTATATATAGGTATGTTATTTGATAGGCTAGATTTGGCAAATTAATTGTTACATCTGTTCTTACTTAAATTATTTTGGTATCACTGCTCAAATCTTCTGGTCTTCAAAGTAGTATCCTCATTGGCACAATCTGAAACCCTTCATGGCATTCAGACCAGGTCACATTTTGCCTTAAAAATGTAAGTCAAGGGCGCCTGGGTGGCTCAGATGGTTAAGCGTCTGCCTTCGGCTCAGGTTATGATCCCAGGGTCCTGGGACCGAGTCCCACATCGGGCTTCCTGCACCTTGGGAGCCTGCTTCTCCCTCTGCCTCTCTCTCTCTCTCTCTGTCTCTCATGCATAAATAAGTAAAATCTTAAAAAAAAAAAAAGGAATGATATAAAAAAAAAGAATGTAAGTCAAGAGATTTAGAAAAGTGTTACCATGGAGCTCACAGGGTTTCATCCTACCTGCTCTAAGGGCAGTAATGAATCTAAGAACTATTAATTTTCTGGAAACTTGGGTGTTTAGGCACCACAAGCCTGTAATGAGGAGGAAGAGACAGCACCTATACGGGAAGAGAAAAAATACGCCAGACCTCCACAACATACATCTCATTTGCTAACACTGTGTCACATGCAAGGGTGGATGGAGAACAGTTTTCAACAGTACACACTGCCACCTTGAAAAAAATGTGATTCCATTTGTAGAAAAGGAAAAGAAGAGTGGATATTGATTAGGCAACTAGTAGTATCTGCTTCCCAATCATACTATAAGAAGAAACACAAACACTTTCCCAGAATATTCCAGTACTTGCATATTAAACCATTTTTGTCACTTACACATCAAAAACTATTAGAAAATTCCTTTTTTTCACTTTTTGATTTTGTTATTATTTGATTTCTAATTGAAAACTCTGACTCAGACATTTTTACAAGAAAATTAAAAAATTCAAAGAAATAAAAAGAAGGAAACTAAAAACATCTAAATATGTACTTACCACACTGTTGTTTTGCCAGACATAGGGATAAAAATATGACTATAGCACACACACACACAAAAATCATTCAGTAAAAATCCAGGGAAATGTTCCCATATTAAGTAGATAAAAATAATATGCATTTAAATACTTAAATAATTAATGTGACTTGAGAAGGTATAAAATATCCCCCAATTAATAACATAAAAATCCAATGAATAAAAATAAATAAGTCAAGTAGCTTTCCCTATATTATCATCGCTTTGTATATATGCTTCTCCCTAAAAAATAGCTTTATGGGGTGCCTGGGTGGCTCAGTTGGTTAAGCGACTGCCTTCGGCTCAGGTCATGATTCCGGAGTCCCGGGATCGAGTCCCGGGATCGAGTCCCGCATCGGGCTCCCTGCTCGGCGGGGAGTCTGCTTGTCCCTCTAACCCTACCCCCTCTTGCGCTCTCTCTCTCACTCTCTCTCTCTCTCAAATAAATAAAATAAAATCTTTAAAAAAAATAGCTTTATGTTTTTTGATAACATACAAAGTATATGCCATGATAAAATATTTATATTTTATACTAAATCTAAATGGAATTAAAAGAAGGTTTAAAGACAAATTAAAATTTGTCAACAAGTCTGTCACTTAGTAACAGTCACAGACACAGACAACAAAGACAACATGTTCAGGGCATGTGGGTGGCTCAGACGGCTAAGCGCCCAACTCTTGATTTCAGTTCAGGTCATGATCTCATGGTTGTGAGATACAGCCCCACATTGGAATCCGAGCTCAGTGCAGACTCTGCTTGAGATTCTCCCTCCCTCTTCCTTTGCCCCCCCCCCCCCGTGCTCATGTGCTCTCACTCTCAGTCTCTAAAATAAATAAATAAATAAATAAATAAAACCTTAAAAAAAAGACAACATTTTTAAGTCAATCATTTACTAAAAAATGGTTTTTAAAATTAACAAATCTTAAGAATTTGATAAATTTATAAAATTACAAGTTTTATAATAAAAAATTTCAACCCATCCTAAAACCATGATTTATTTATTTAATTAAAACAAAGAAATGTTTTGTAAAATCTTTCCTTTCTCAAATAAAAACCGTTTTTTTATCGGTTCTACTTTCTCACTGGACCCGTAATAAATTCTTTCATGTACTCAAATTCCTCAGACTCTTTTCTGTATTATTTTGGTAGATAAGAAGCCTGTCTTGGCAGCATTTAGTAGCCAATGCAAATCATCTTTTTTCATAAGTGAACATTGCTGATTTTAATGCCTCTTATCACCACTTATCCTTAAACCTCTGACAAAAGCCTGAATAACTATAATTTCCAGCCTCTTCCATGTTCTAAAGATAATGTGATCATATAGTCTAGGTTCTATCGAGTTTCTCTTGATAGGCATTATATGATCAATGAATTCTCATATTATTGTGTATAGATGTAAGATTGTGTATAGATATATACTTTTACATTTGAATAAGAAACCAATCAGCAGCTTCCTTGCCCAAATTCTCCTTTTTGTACAATTATCTGAGAAACATATTTAGAGTTTTCAGGCCTTGGAGATATTAGGAGAAGTAAATTTTCACTTATTTCTGTGCCTCCATGTCCCTCCTTTCAGTGAAGATCATGAATCACTGGGGTCCTTTGCTTATCAGAAAAAATGAGCCAGATTTTCCCACTCAGAGTGTGGCAAAATGTTATTAAATCCCTAATACCACTCTGGAGACAGTAGGGACCTTGAGATAAGACTATTGCTGGTTTATAGATTGCATAAAAGTCTTCTAAGGAATGTATTCTTCAGGATGTAGAAAGACAAAGAAAATTAACACAATTGATAAAAAGGAAAGGTTTCTTGAAGTCTATGTCCACAGGGATGTGTTCATATGCATTCAATCTCAGCTTTCTAAATACACTTGAAATATGACTATAACTGGGATTTAAATAAAAACTTGAAAAAATAAAAAATGAAAATCAAATTGTCTAAAGAGAACTCCTGCACATACTCTGTCCCTAACTTTAAATGTTCACTCCCTCTCTCCTTTATATCAAACCTTTCTTAGAAATACTGTTACCATTTTGTTTCTGTGGTTGTTTAGTGTTATTGTTGTTGTTTGTTTGCACATCAATTATTTGGCCCTAAACACTTTTAACATTTGAGCAAATTCTTAGCACTCACACGTGTGTGTGTGATTCATATGCATGTTTAAATCTCTTTGGATCAGCTATTTATAGTGCTGTTTAGTTTCATTATTTCTAAAAATATGTAGTTTTCTTATTGGACCACCAACTAACTCCCCAGAAAAGGGGTCTCTGACCTGTGAACCTGACCAACATAATTTTAACAAGCTTATATTACAGCAATCTCTGAATCAAAATTCAGGACATGAGGTCTGAAAAATTATTTATTTAATCATGCAACTTATGATATACTATGAATCTTAGAATAATCAATCACATTGTTAAGAGTATAGGGTTTAGAGTCAGACATATCCTAATTCACATCCCAAACTCTGAACTTATTCATTCCATGGTTTTTCACTCATCTAAGCCTGCCAAATTTCATCCTGCTAAAATGTAATTTTATCCTGCTAAAATGTAATTAACAGTAACTTTTTTACAGAATGTTAGTAAAATCAAATGAGATACTATGCATAAAGTAATTAATATAGTTACACCATAATTCAAGGTAATGATTATTATAATTATTCCGATTACTTTAAATGGTCATTTTCTGGGGGCGCCTGGGTGGCTTAGTCGATTAAGCATCTGCCTTGGGCTCAGGTCATGATCCCGGGTCCTGGGACCCAGCCCCGCATCAGGCTCCCTGCTGAGCGGTGATTCTCCTTCTCCATCTCCCTCGGCTGCTCCTCCTGGTTGTGCTCTTTCTCTCACTCTCTCTCAAATAAATAAAATCTTTTTTAAAAATGGTCATTTTCCGAAATATTTTTTCAGGGTATATTTGAAATAAGTAAGTACCTGTCCTCTTTTGGCAATTTACAGTACCCTCCCCATCTGAAAGCTCAGCTGAGGGCTTCCTTGTAAAATAAAAACTGCTTCCCAAAATAAAATTCTGAATCTTTGGGTATTAGTTTTCCAGAGCTGCCATAACAAAAGAGCACAGATTGAGTGAACTAAGCAACAAACATTCCTTTTCTTGGAGGCTGGAAGTTTAAGGTCAAAGAGCCAGCAGGGCTGGTTTCATCTGAGATCTTTCTCCTTGGCAGATGGACACCCTCTCACTGCCTCTTCACATGGTCATCCTTCTGTGAAGGCACATCCTTGAGATTTCTTCTTTTAAGGACATCAATCATTTTAGAGTAGGGCCCACCCTAATGGCCTCATTTTAACTCAGTCACCCCTTTATGGACCTTCTCTCCATATACAATTACAACATTTAGAGAAACTGGGTTGAGACTTCAACATGTGGGAAAAAAAATGTGGGGGCCATAATTCAGAGCATAAGAGTTAATTTTGTTAATTTTATTAATTTTCCAGTTGAAATTTTATTTGGGTTATTTTACTGTACTTAGGAAAAATATTTGACACATCCTGATTGCTGAGATAATAAGGATAACCAGTAACATCCTATGAGGTTCACTCTGTGCTGGGCCCAGCTCAGTGATTTACATGCACTTTTTTCATTATACCCCACTCATCATCTCTCAGATACAGACTTAATATTAAACTTATGTAAAAATGAGGAAATTGAGCCTTCAAGGATTTAAATATATTGCCCAAAGTACTCAGATATGAAATAGCAGAACTGTATGTGAATTCAGTTCTCTCTGTTATGAAAGCCTAAGTGAGCCCTTCAGCTTTCCAGCACTAAAATTAATTCTTTGACTACTTAAGTGTTTCTTCTTTATTATCTATGCCCTGTTTAGCATCAATCTACTAATTGACAAACTTGCCTAGTTTATGTTTTAAGTCCTTTGTCTCTTATAAAATGTTGAACTGTCCAGTGAAACTTCTTAAGTGTAACTTTGGGGGATTTTAATCCAAGGGAAGTGAAATCATATTAAATAAGAAAATACACCCAAATGTAACAAACATTTAACACTTTATAACATAAAATTATTTTTGTTTACACTATTTCATTCAACCCTCAGAAAATTCTTTTCAATATATATTTTATAGTTCTCCAGTTAAGATGTAGGAAAACTCAGAATCAGAGCGTATGTGATTTTCCCAGGGTCATCCATCACATAAAAGCCAGACATGTGTTCTAATCCCAATCAGCACACCTTTATAAAGAATACCTCTAGTAATCGATTTCCCTATACTCATTGGGACATAACAATCTTTAATGAAAATAATGCTTGACAGACTGGAAGATTGATGTGGAGTTGAGGACATCTCTTCATGATGCAAAAGAATAGTTATTAATCTAGTGCTATGTGGCAGAGTGAGGAATGTAGATGACAGGTACATTTCATCATGTTCAGAAAAATTTAGAAGAGTCTGTCTTTAAAGACATTAATCCCCAGCAAAGAAATCAGTACATCATACCCTTTTACAAATGGGTAACATTATTAAGGCCAAGCTCTGGCCAAGTTTTTATTGGCTGAACTTCCTTGTTAGTCCTCATTTATTTGACCCACACCCTAATGATCACATGGATTCTAATCTGAAATGCTGGTAACTGAGCCAGTACCTGCCTCTGCTGAAAAAAGGCCCATGCTAATTGAGTTGATCTTAGCATCTGCCATTAAGTGTCAGGAATGTAGCATCCAATGACATAACAGGAAATGTTACTTTTAAACACTTTTTTGCAAATCAGTTTTACACACTTTAGATATCACTTTGAAAACCAGGACATACTATGATGTAGCTATAGAAAATAATACATTTTTTTCCATAAATGCAGCCACTCTAGTTTACTTGTCATAATTCCCTAAATTGTGAAAGCTATAATGTGTTAATAAAATATGCTATATTCCAGTACTTAAAAAAATCTATCATAAAAATGATATTAGTATACAAAATGATTTGATTTTAGAAAGGGGATAAAGATTTATAACTGATCAAATAGGTTTCTGAAAGGAAAACACAAAAGAATTCTGTTCCTAGTGGTGTCAAAGTAACATATGTCATTTTAACTCAAATTAGAATGATTATAAGTTTTGTAAGATTTTATTTATTTATTTGACAGAGAGAGAGAGCGCAAGCAGGGGAGTGGGAGAGAGAGAAGCAGGGTCCCCACTGATCAGGGGTTCTGATGCAGGGCCTGATCCCAGGACCTCAGGATCATGACCTAAAGGCAGATGCTTAACCAACTGAACCACCCAGGTACCCCAGAACAATTATAAGTTTTGAATAAAATACAAAAACCTGTAATTGAAGGCACAAAAGAGCAAAATAAACAAGTAGAAATGAGAGCAAATCTATCTTTGTTTTCAATTTCCTTTTTGTTCTTAGTTTTATTGAGAAATAATTGGCATACATCACTATATAAGTTTAGGTTGTCTGGCATGATGTTTTGATTTACAGAGATTGTGAAATGATTACCACAATAGGTTTAGTTAGCATCTATCTTCTCATATAGATACAGAAAAAGAAAAGAAAAAACCAGTTTTTACAATGATGAGAACTTTTAGGGCAAATTCATCTTTTGAAACAGGAAACGTATTGGTAAAATTAATAGTTATATGAGTTTTTTCCTGAGAGCACAGCACCGTCTACACATTTTACAAGGAGTAGAACTCAAACTAAAAACAGAAGTCTCACTAGGCTGATAATTCAGAGGTCAGAGTCTGAAACTGTAGTTGTCCCGAAATGGATGGGGGACATCTAGGAGCCCCAAGTCTGCATACAATTTCCCTCATATCACTGATTGTCACTTGGCTGGGCATGTGTGTGACAAGAATCTAAACAGCCCATTAGAAGAAACAGGAAGAACAGATGCCTGGGTGGCTCAGTCAGTTAAGTGTTGGACTCTTAATTTCAGATGTCATGATCTCAGGATCATGAGATTCATGAGATCCAGCCCTAAGGGGGGCTCTGTGTTAGGAGTGGATCCTGCTTAAGATTCTCTCTCTTCCTCTCCCTTTGCCCCTCCCCCACCAAAGAAAAAAAAAAAGGAAGACGAAGAAGAAGGAGGAGGAAGAAATTTGAAAGATTAAGGAGAAAGTCCAAAAATAGCCCATTGCTGGGGAGGCAGTATTAAAGTTCAAGCTCTGCCAAGTACGAGAATAGTAAAGAAAATAGGATTTCTATTAAAACCCAAGAATAACCAAGCCTTAAGAACAAGACCCACATACCATGATTAAAGGAAAAACCAAAATAGACACACCATAACACAATCTAAAATCAAGACTCCACAGATTCAGCATAATCAAAAGCAATTTAAGTCCCTACTAAAACCAAATTCAACACTCTTTAGAAGAAGATAACAGAATTCTGTCATTATAATGCATCAAATATCTAGTATCGAATAGAAAATCAATAGATATGAGAAGTAGCAGGAAAATATGACTCATACTTAAAAGAAAATAAAATCAAAGGAGAGATTTTCTGATATACCATAGTTTGAAATTAACTTGATGTATGCAAAAATTTTAAAATAAATCATGTAAGAAAGGGGAACCCTCTTACACTGTTGGTGGGAATGGAAACTGGTGCAGCCACTCTGGAAGACAGTATGGAGGTTCCTCAAAAAGTTAAAAATAGAACTGCCCTACAACCCAGCAATTGCACTTCTAGATATTTATCCAAAGGATACAAAAATAATGATTCAAAGAGGCACATGCACCCCAGTGTTTATAGCAGCAATTTCCAGAACAGCTGAACTATGGAAAGAGCCCAGATGTCCATAGACAGATGAATGGATAAAGAAGATGGGATACACACACACACACACACACACACACATATATACACAAAATGGAATATTACTCAGCCATCAAAAAGAATGAAATCTTGGCATTTGCAATGACATGGTTGGAACTAGAAGGTATTAGGCTAAGCAAAATAAGTCTGTCAGAGAAAGACAAATACCCCATGATTTCACTCATATGTGGAATTTAAGAAACAAAACAGATAAACAAAGGAGAAGGGAAGGAAAAATAAAATAAGATAAAAACAAAAAGGGACCTGGGAGATGGACATTGGGGAGAGTATGTACTATGGTGAGTGCTGTGAATTGTGTAGGACTGATGAATCACAGACCTGTGCCCCTGAAACAAATAATACAGTATATGTTAATTAAAAAAAAAAAAAAACAGAGAGGGACGTAAACCATAAGAGACTCTTAACTATAGGGAACAAACTGAGAGTTGCTGGAGGGGAGGTGAGTGGGGAGATGGGGTAACTGAGTGATGGGCATTAAAAGAGGGCACTTGATTTAATGAGCATTGGGTGCTATACGCAACTGATGAATCACTAAATTCTACCCCTGAAACTAATAATGCACTATATGTTAACTAAAATGAATTTAAATAAAAATCTTAAAAAACCTAAAACAAATCATATGAAACAATTATAACTGTATGAAACACCTATGCAGTATCTATAAAGTCTTTGGATTACATAATCACAAATGGGGAAAATAAAAGAAAAGATTAGTGAATTTAAAAACAGGTCAACAGAAATTATACTAACTGAAGTACAATGGTGGGAATGGAGGAACATTTTTTTTTAAAGATGTTTTATATAAACAAAAGCCAAGAATTGTTTGCCAATGGATATAACCACCCTACAAAAAATTCTGAAGGAAGTTCTTCAAGCAGAAGATAAATAGTACCAGATAGATATTCAGATCTACAGGAGAAAATAAAGAGCACTAAAAATTGTAAATGTTTAGGGGCGCCTAGGTGGCTCAGTTATTAAGCATCTGCCTTCTGCTCAGGTCATGATCCCAGAGTCCTGGGATCGAACCCCCCATCAGGCTCCCTACTCAGTAGGGAGCCTGCTTCTCCCTTTCCCACTCCCCCTGCTTGTGTTCCTGCTCTCGCTCTCTCTCTCTGTCAAATACATAAATAAAATCTTTAAAAAATAAAAATTGTAAATGTTTAGGTAAATAAGACAACAATACTTTTCTTCTCCTATTGAACTATTTAAGACCAGTTAAAAACAGGAAATATAAAAGTTAGTTGATCCCATAAGCAAAAATAACTATATCATGGGGTTCATTACATTTGTGGAAATAAAATATATGATGAAAATAACATAAAGGATGTTACAAATTTCTAACATAATCATAAAGTGTTATAATAGTATTAAAGGCAAACTGTGATAAACTAAGGATGATTATTGTAATCCCTAAAGAAAACCCCAAGTATATGATGTTCATAGATGACCCTTAAATATAAAGACAAAGACCGGTCAAAAATAAAAGAAGGAAAAAGAAGTACCAGGCAACACTAAGCACAAAAATATTGGTGCTGCCATATTAATATCAGACAAAGTCGATTTCAGGGCAAGGAGTATTACCAGAGGTAGTGAGAGACATCTCATAATGTTAAAAGAGTGAATTCATTAAGTACATACAATAATCCTAAATGTGTAGGCAGTGCTCAAAATACATGGAAAAAAAAAACTTGACATAATTAAAAGGAGAAATAAATAAAGCCACAATTCAGAATTTTATTATTCCCTTTCTCAATAATTGATAGAAAATTTAGATGAAAGTTTGAAAGTGTATGGAAGGTTTAAGCAATGCTAACGCTGTGACTAAGCATATGTAGAACAGTCACTGCAGAATATACATTTTTTAAGTGCACCTGTCACGTTCACCGAGATAGGCCATATGCTGAGCTAGAAGACCAGAGCTATGGTCATTAGCAGAAATGCCAGCAGACTTTCCTTATTGCTTTCTGAATACACACAGATTTCTGAACCTTCCTTATAGTTTTCTGAGCCTCCCTATAAATACACACTTATACAAAAATGCCATTTTTAAATGCAATGTAAAAACCTCTATTATTCCTCCCAAAATATCTGAAATCTCTATTTCTTGCTTTTTTTTTTTCTATCTTATTTAGGAGAGTGGAAAAAAACACATTCAATATTCATGGAGTTTCTGAGTCTGAGGTTTGTAGAGAAGAATATTTATTTTCAGTAATCATGCTGTCATGTGATAAAGGAGGAAAGACCACTAGTGAGTTCGAAGAATCAGAGAAGATGAAATACAGGCATAATTGCACCTTAATGAGGTTACATGAGCATAACATAGTAAGGGTATATATATTATTTTTACCACTGACTAAAGCTGGCAAATTCAATTTAAAGAAATTTTTGCTCTATTTTTTCATATGAAAAATAAATTTATATTCTCCGAAGAAATATATAAAGAATGCAGAGCTAAGGATCAAATTTGTAGAAAATTCATTAAAAACTCCCACTGTAAATTAGACTGTTCCAATCATTTTCTGATGCTATTCATTTTTTCCACAATAGTTTTGGTTTAAAAAAAAAAAAGTCTTCTCCATGTGTTGAGGCCATTTAAGGCTATCAGGTAACAAGCAAAAAAGAAATCACTTACCTAATGATTCAGGGGTTTTCTTTATAAATTTCCTCATAAAATGTTTCTGGCTTTGTCCACATCATAAAATAAAAATGTAAACTTGAGGAAATTAAGCCGGCTAAATCACATGGGGAAAAACCAGCCGAGGAAAAAGAGAGAGAAACTGGCAGGTTGATGGATTTAGAGACCCAGTGGGGAAAACTATCGTGATAATGAAAAGAGTATAGTATGCCACACAAAATTCGCAAGTCTCATGACCACTCAACAACAACAAAAAGACACTTAAGGAGAGAAAATATTCAAATGTCATGAACACAAGGGATGGGAGATGTACCTAAAATCACTTAGTGTCCCTGTGTGACAACTATTATACCAACATATATAGCCCCTCCTCCTTCCTTCTTGTCCCCCATCCAAATTTTAGGTCTTTTGAGTGCATTCATTTTCCTCAGAAAGCTGTTCTTTATATATACATAGACAGATGATAGATACATAGATGATAGATAGATAGATAATAGATATGAATGGACAAGTATATATATATAGATAGATAGATAGATAATAGATAGATATGAATGGACAAGTATATATATATATATATATGATTAAATATTCTTACTTTTAGGGGCACCTGGGTGGTTCAACTCTTCAGACTCTTTTTTTTTTTTTTAAGATTTTTTATTTATTTATTTGAAGAGAGAGACACAGCGAGAGAGGGAACACAAGCAGGGGGAGTGGCAGAGGGAGAAGCAGGCTTCCCGCCGAGCAGGGAGCCCGATGCGGGGCTCGATCCCAGGACCCTGGGATCACGACCTGAGCCGAAGTCAGACGCTTAACGACTGAGCCACCCAGGCGCCCCTGGGTGGTTCAACTCTTGACTTCAGCTCAGGTCATGATCTCAGGATCCTGGGATGGAGCTTCGCATCTGGCTCCACGCTCAGTGGGGAGTCTGCTGGAGATTCTCTCTCGCCCTCTCCCTCTGCCCTTCCACCTACTCATGCATGCGTTCTCTCTCTCCTTCTCCCTCTCTAAAATAAATAATCTCTAAAAACAAACAAAAAAAGATTCTTGCTTTTAAAACATCACCTTGCAGCTGATGCCATATCCTAATTATAATTAAATTCATTTTTCTTGGTGTTCAAAATACAATACCCTAGCTGTCAAACCATTAGCTCTGCAAGTCGCCACACACCCAGATTCACATCAAGTCCACTCATTCTCATATTTCCTTTTGTGAGAAATTCCTTAATATCTTTGAGGAACTCTTCTCTAGTCTATGAATTCTTCCAGGTGAGTGATTCTTTCTCCCACTGCCATTGTCCCAATAGAATATAAGCCCCAGAAGAGTGGGGATGATTTCTGTCTTATTCATTGTTGTATCCCTCAATTCAAATGGTGATTAGAGGGGTGCCTGAGTGGCTCACTCCTTAAGTGTCTGTCATTGGCTCAGGTCATGATCCTGGCATCCGGGGGTTGAGCCCCCCATTGGACTTCCGGCTCAGTGGGGAGTTTGTTTGTTCCTTCCCCCCTCACTCAGCTTGTGTGTGCGTGCTCTCTCTCGTGCATAAATAAATAAATAAAATCTTTAAAAAAAAAATAAAGACAAATGGTGGCTGACACTAGAGAGCACAAGTAAATGTATGAATGAATGAAAAAATGAACCACTGGAACTTTGCGGCTGCTAAACTCCACACATATCTGTGTAGTTTATGGGAAGTTACCTAATCTCCCTTTCCCTTTGTTTCCCAGCTGTCAAAAAGAGGTAGGAAAATCACCTCTCTCATAGGATTATTGACAAGATACAATGCGTTGTCCTTGTTATTAAACCCAAATCCTCACTGATGTTTACTCTGAGTGTGGACTACATGGTAGCCCTTAAAACGTCAAAGCAAAGATGAGGGCAGGCCGTATGCATTATTTTTACTTCCAGAATATCTGGGGTATATAGAGGGTAACAGAAATAACATTCATGTGTCAGTTATATGACCAATAGCACAGATTACTCCTAGGGCCCACAGGAACCTGACTTAATCTCAAGATCCCTGCCTAGTTCTTACAAGTTGCCATCAAGCATCTCCAGAAAATGTAAACATTGAATCCAATAACTGCTTACTCTTCAGCTGCAAAACAAGAAGAACCTGCCTTCTATATAGTCTAAAGTGTGCTCAGTGAAGAATAGAGAACAGTAGGACCATTCATTTTCTTCAGGAAATATTTCTGTTTCCAAATTTCCCCTTCTAACCCAATCCCTAGGAGATGGGCTGAACTTTATAGCCTACTAAAGAAAATGCAAAGAACAATTATTTTCCCCAAATCTGGCTTATTAAATCTTAAATAGCACCAAGTGTAGAACCCCCCAATAATCCAGTATAATTCAATTATTGGGGAATAAAAAACTTAACTGATGGTTTGGTGGATTTAAAAGCTCTGGTGGGAAGAGTGACATGAGAATCATATAATATACCCATGTGACAAATGGTTCTGACAATAATTATTCACCAAAAGAAAAACAAAAATAAAAACCAGTCTAACTGATTAGTTGCCCAACTTAGATATCTAATTGAACCTTAAAATTTTAGTCTAAAATCTTCATTCAAATGTGTAAATTATTTTGTGTTTGCTCTATGAACAATAAATGATGATGATGACCACTTGCTTTACTTTTGTCAACTTAGCAGACCCAGTCTGGTAAATTTCCCATAATAAAGCGTGTATGTGACAAAAGTAAACAAAATTTCCACCTCCAGGAAATAAAAACTGATAGCAACCCTCAAAGGAAGCTCCCTCCAGAAACAATAATAATAATAATGATAATGAATTATTACCCTTCAACACTGGGCACCTGGAACATTTATAGCAGCAACTTTTCCTTCTCTGTGTTCTTATATTGAAAGCATATTTAGGCATACACAGACTTTAGGAGCTATTGAAAACATAGCTTGGCCAGAATGAGTATCCTCTGTGATGAACACTTCTCACTAAGAATCAACTAATTTTTTCCACTCAGTGTCTCCTGAAGAAATTATTACATAGGTGGGGAATCTTGTTAGTCCAAAGAAAACTGATAAAAATATTGTTGGGGGAAAAAAGATTTTTTTCCTTATTTTGGAGAGGTGGAAAATGACATCAGGTTGAAGTAAGGTCTCAGCTAACGTGTGCAAATAGAGCAGGGGCACTTTTTACTTCCAGCTTGGAAGCAGAAGAGGTCTAAACTTGAAAGGGAGGAGTAACGAAGGCTTGAGAGGGGGTGTTCCTTTGCAGGGGTTAAGTTAAAGTGATAACCTCTAGTTTGAAATTCCTGGCACAAAATGTATTGCTGGAGCTATCGGAAAATCATAAGCCACACATCGATCTGGTAAATCACATCAGGGATTCCTCGTGAAATACACACCACAAGGATTCTCAGACACAGTGATACTCTGTAAATCCACATGTGTTGACAAATTGACATCCGTGGTGAAAGGAACGTTTTCTAATATTCTTTCAACTACACGGACAAAATGATGTGGTAATGAGTGAGTATAATTGCTGTGTGGACGGGAGCCCTAGTCAAACTAGCATCGGCCAAAGTCGGGTCTTTACTGAAACATTCAAGAACTTAGTTTCCTGACACATAGAAGAGTATAGTCAGGGAAGGGCACAGTTCTATTCATACTGCAACCCGGTGCTAAAAGGGATGGCAGGTTTCCCCGAACTCTAGCAAGTGGGGCATTTTTCCCTTGAGTTTTCTGAAACATGAAAAAAAACTGGTGTGAAACTTTTGTTTTCTTCAATCAAACACCTAAAACTCTTGCATTCGAAAATGGACCTCCATCACATTTGAACGCTTTTGATGTAGAAAGAAAAGAAAACATGTCATGTCAACAGAAGGCTAATGTGGGGGACACTACTTCTAACCGGGTGCTAGTGATTCACGGAGGATTTTCCTAAGAAAGTTTGCACCTTTGTAACACAGAGCAATAATCCTTTGGGACTCTAGATACTGTAACTTCTCGCTTGAAAGATGTATAACAGCTTTTGAATTCGTCTATTTTAGTAAAGCTTCCCCCAGACACATCATCACTACCCAATGCTTATACATCAGTAAGATGGTGGCAAGCCAGTGAGCGGCACAGTGGAAAGATTTTCTGAGTGTTCTGGGCGGCAGCCAAAGCCAAGAGAAATTTGACACCCCATAAAGTAATCTGGGCCTCTGTGCTTGGAACTCTCTGGCAGAGGGGTTTCCTAAGTCATATTTCTAATTATAAATCGAAAGCTTGTGTCCCCTGTTAAAGGAATGTCCTAAGTTGGTGAACAGGTGTGGCAAGCAGATTTTGGAATGGGGCAAGGAAGGGGGAGGAGTCGGGCCCTCTGAAATCCTACCACTCAGCAGCTGCCTGCTCCACCTAAATAGAAATCCAGCCCTTTGTGGACACTGAAAACATACTTGGGACTTATTGAGGCATGATCTCATTTTCAGTGTGAAGAAAAAACACTCTAGAAAAGTAAGAATGTTGTCAAAATGATCAGTAAGGGTTTTAATAGTAACCCTTAGTTGCAGTGGTAACCAGCGGGTTATTTCTGAATGATAGAACCCCGTACCACGGCAGGGCGAAGAGAAAGTGTAGCTCACACAAACACATAAGGGTGTAGGTCAGAAGTTGGGGCTCTGAGGTCAGTAGCTGGCTCCCAGAGATTGGAAATCCAGTCACTATCTCTCAAGTTTAGCTCCTTACCTGGGAATGAGATGACTGGAGAACTGCTCTTTCTTTTTTTCTCTTCTTTCCATTGGTATTGCAAATTTATACATTCACTTGATACACAGAATCAAGATAGAAATAACTTTACTTATATTTACTCTTTACTTTTACTCTGTATTACTTTTACCTTTACTATGCTCAACCTTAGGGCTCACTTAGCCCCTCTATAATGGTCTTCTAAAGAATAACCACATTTACTTGTCATTGCTTTTACCGAAATCATAGTCATAAATAGATTTTAAATAACAACAATGAAAGGATAATTAATAGACTACCTCATAACTTTATAAACTAAAACAAAACTGATGAGAAGGCTTTTGTCCCTTGAAGTGTTGCAAAACTAATACACTAATATCCACAATAAAAAGAAATCCAACAGCTTTATAAAATCATGCCTTTTACTGAAGCTGAATGTGTCAGTTGAAAATAGAAATAAATGGGGGGGAATGGGGTGGCCGGGTGATGGACATTGGGGGGGTATGTGCTATGGTGAGTGCTGTGAATTGTGTAAGACTGATGAATCACAGACCTGTACACTTGAAACAAATAATATATTATATGTTAATAAAAAAAAGAAAAAAATAGAAATAATTGGCCATGGGTGTAAGCACTGTACAATATTAGCTTTGTTAGTTTGCAAGAGTTGTTTATTATTTGTGTGTGCGTGTGACGTATGCTCCCGTGGAAGCCAGAGTAAGTTGCACCGCATTCTCTTTGAAAATTAAATAGCAAATGCTTCCTCCTTCCAAACCAATATTGTTTCTTTATTATAAATGGTGGTCGTTGATTTTTTTTTCTCCACCCCAAATATTGCCGGCCCACCATTATTCTTTACTCTGTGTCATTGTCTTTCTTGTGGTAGAACAAATCCATAGCCTTAAGATAAGCATTGGTTTTCCAGAATGTTCACTATCTTGGCCAAAGCAGTCAATGCCACCTGGCTTGAGATCCATTAAATATTGAAACATCACTGCTGTAGGCAGCAAAAACAATCCGTATCAACTGCCTAGTTTCATCTTGGGAGGAAAGAGATTCTCTTACATGACTTACAAAATGAATAAATCAGATGTATTCCTCTGGATATGAGAAGACAGATTGACAGGGGCGCCTGGGTGGCTCAGTTGGTTAAGCGACTGCCTTCGGCTCAGGTCATGATCCTGGAGTCCCGGGATCGAGTCCCGCATCAGGCTCCCTGCTCGGCGGGGAGTCTGCTTCTCCCTCTGACCCTCCTCCCTCTCATGCTCTCTGTCTCTCATTCTCTCTCTGGCAAATAAATAAATAAAATCTTAAAAAAAAAAATAAATTAATTAATTAAAAAAAAAAAAAAGAAGACAGATTGACAGATAAGCAGCCTGATGGAAGTGCACCCTCCCCAGCCACATTTTGCTAATATTGATTCCTATGCTGAGAATGCGGCTCCTAGCAGCAGTTCCCAACACTGCTTCAAACACCGCACAAACCTTCTCTGGCAGCTGTGTTGATCCGGAGTGTTCAAGGCAAGCAAACACAAACTTTAACATCCACCCAGGAGTTGTAAATAGTACACCATTAATGCTCTAACATCTGCTTTGTAAACAAGAGCTCTCTTTACAATTCACCTTAAAATGTTGCGTGTGGAGAGTGGAGACCAAGTGTATTTACATACAGAGAGACTGGGCTTGGGAACTATTTATTATTCTTCTGGGTAACTAAGCAGCTGTTGTGATTAGTGCTTGACCTTTGGGAAAGGTCTTAACCTGGGACATTTGAGACAGTTGCTCTGAATTATCGAAACTGCTTCTCTGCCACAGAGTGTCCTCCTGAGAAATAAAAACCAGTCTCACCACAGAAGAGAAGAGACAATTTCAGCTGACTGGAAACCAGCAAAACATCAGAGCGTGATTGCAGGCGAGGATGGTGTAGCTGTTTGACCGATGTGCCCACATCATTCCTTAGAGCCATAGTCAACGTCTTCTTTCCTTTATCTGGGAAAAGACAGATAACCATTCAGGATATGTCATTTATCCACACGCTTATGTAATTTCACCTCACAAAACTAAATTAAAATAGCGATTTTAGGTCAACCCAGTATTTTCTTATATCTCATTCATAATTTATAAGCATATCAATTGGCTGCAAAAGTGGTGAGGGAAATATTATGTTTCAATATAATTCCTGACAAAAGATTTCCAAATATCTGCTGAGAATACAGTTAAATAGCAACCCTTTCACATGACATTTTTTTCTTTTCTTTTAGTACATTACCTTGGAATGGATGGAATAGTTGATAGTTCAGAAATGCATATCCTATAGCCAGCCAGAAGACAACAGAACTCTAAAATTTACTAGCTCTGATACCTTACACAGGTGATTTACTTTTTCTATTCAAGACTTTCCTTCTCTGTGAAATGGGAGGAATAAATGCACCTGTTTTCTAGATTGCTGTGAGGATTAAACAGGTTAGTTAATGTGAAGCAATTAGATCAGTGCCCAGGACACGGCACAACACTCATTACCCAGTTAGTTGCATTAGCTTCTCTCATTTGGAAATAAATTGCTATCAGTATGCTCTTTTTAAAGAAAAGAGATCGGTGTCCAATTCACCAATCATTGCATTTAAACAGGAACAAAAAATGGAACTTATAACTCTTGGCTAAGCCTTCCATTAACACAAAAGTTAATTTAATACTGAGTTGAAAGTACACAATACCTTTAAGCTCATCGACCTAAATTATACTAAATGGTAAATCATGATGTTTCTGCTAAGTGGTGTATCAAAAATGATAAAAGATGATCCTTAGGTTTTACAGCAACATTTTATAAGCTTTGGAGAAATCCTACTATGATTAAACAGAACTGAAAAGTCAAAGAAAGCAACTGCCAGTTTCAGATGTTTTTAAACTTTGCTTTATGTATTGAGTGTGTATGTACGCATTCATATAGTATCCAATCTCATTTACCCTTTCGCCTAAAATAGCTATTCAGTAAGAATTTATTTTTCTTCAGTTTTTCTGCATGAATAAATACTGGTGAGATTGAGAAAATACTTTTCAAATTAATTCTGCATCATAACACATTGTGCTTAAAAGAGAAAAGCACCGGGCAGTTAATAATGTGAATCCAAAATCAATGGAGTAAAAAAAGCAAGAAGTTGATGCATGCAACTGATTATAGAGACCAGGGTGTCATAGTCGGTTCCCGGAGTTAGATTACATATTGTATTTAAAAGGTTGAAATTATAAATTATTTTTATTCCTTAATAATTTATTATTTAGATTTTCAGAATCATTCTATCAATAAAATGTTTTTGGACACCAGAAAAATTATGATTTATGGATAATTTTCTGCTTTTACTTTGTTATCTCCAGAAATCTTTAAAGACCAGTTCGTGCCCTTCCTGGCTTAAAGTCTACCATTACACCTTTCAAATATCATGAGAAGCAGCTGACTGAAATGCATTACTATTCTGAAACACCATTCATGTTTATTTTATAATATTTTCTTACGCTGTTTTGAGTGATTTTGTTTCCACCTCCTATTAACTTTCAAAACAAAGTAAAACAGATTATAAGCATTTTACTCCACAGTTCTCACTAAGAAAGAACACAATCTGGATTTTATTTATGCATAGATTTGTTGATTGAATCTGAAAGTGGAAGGATTCGGAATCCATCTCATCCAACCACCTTGATTTGTTCCATTCTAAACTCATTCCCTGATTTAAAAAGATGGCTCAGAAGCATGCTAATTGCTCTATCCTACCTCAAACCCACAAATCCATTCTCGGATGGCCCACGAACCCTACCTCTCTGTGCCTGCCCCCGCCCCAGGCTGGGGCACAGCTTCAGGTCTCCTGTCCTGTCCAGGCCTTTGGGGACCAGGTCCCTCAGCTATAGGGCCAGCCCTGTATTCCCCCTAGCCTGGTGGGATCTGATTTCTCAAACCATACCCGCCGATCCCAATTGTCAGCAGCTCAACCTTTCCCCTCTATTTTTAGCACATTCCCAAAGACAAGTCTTGGTCGTACAGCAGAGCAGAGGAGAACTGAACTGTTGACAATTAATTTTTAGCCTATTCCCCCTATTTTGATTATAACCAGTAATTATACTGGACTTTGCCATGCTGCTGGGGTCACTGGGTTTCTCTCTGACAGGAGCTAAAACAAAAGTCTGAGATGCTTCTGCTCCAGCCATTTTCTCAGACTGCACTTGTATTTCTCAGGCTGAATTCCGCTCCTTTGGATAATACTATGTTGCCAGAGAATTATCACAATTTGCGATTATCCCTTCCTATCAACTGTTCTTATAGAAATGTAGACCAAGAAAAATAAAGTGAGTTATGCAAATTAATTGGCAATTATGAATATGAATGATAGTTTTATGTTACATATCAATTGATCCATTTTGATAATAATAATGTTGACTAAAGAGGAAGCTAGTAAGTCAAATAACCAGAACATATGAAGCAATGTTGTATTTACCATTGGATTATTTTAATTAAATTTTTTATATTAAGATGATTGTAGATTCATATGGGGTTGTAGAAAAATAATGCAGAGAGATATGTATCCTTTACTCAGTGTCCTCTAATAGTTACATCTTGGAAAACAGTAGTACAATATCACAGCCAGAATATTGATATGGGTACAGTCAAGATACAGAGCATTTCTGTCATAAAAATCAGTGGTGTTACACCAAAGTCCCCTCTGCCCTTCTTTCTCACCTTCCCTCCAGTCCTTAACCCCAGCAACCACTAATCTGTTTTCCATTTAATTTTTCTTATTTCAAGAATGTTCTATACATGGAATCATACAGTAAATAACCTTTTGGAATTGGCTTTTCTCGGTCAGCATAGATCTCTGGATATTTATCCAGGTTGTTGCTTGTATCAGTAATTTTCCTTTTTTTTTTTTAAGATTTTATTTATTTATGTGACAGAGAGAGACACAGCAAGAGAGGGAACGCAAGCAGAGGGAGTGGGAGAGGGAGAAGCAGGCTTCCTGCGGAGCAGGGAGCCCGATGCGGGGCTCGATCCCAGGGCTCTGGGATCATGACCCGAGCCGAAGGCAGACGCTTAACGACTGAGCCACCCAGGTGCCCCAGTAATTTTCCTTTTGATTGCTGAGTAGTAGTCCATGATATGTGTGTACCACGGGATGCTCAAGCAACCATCTGTTAAAGAACATCTGAGCTGTTTCCAATTTTAGCTACTGTGAATAAAGCTGCTACAAACATTCCTGACAGCATTTCATGTGAACATAAGCTTTCATTTCTCTGGGATAAAGCCCTAGAAGGGCAACTGCTGGGTGATATGTTTAGTTTTTATTTTTTTAAGACAATGCCAGTTTTTCAATGAGGCTATACCAGTTTACATTCCCATCATCAAGGTGTGAGTGACCCCCTTTCTCTGTATCCTCACCAGCGTTTTGCACTGTCAGTATGTTTTGTTTTTGCTATTATGATAGGTGTGTAGTGATATCCTACTGTGGTTTTAATCTTATTTCCCTAATGCTCCTGATATTGAACCTGTTTCCAGGTATTTATTTACCATCTGTATATACCCTTTGGTGAAATGTCTGCTTTAAAATATTTGCCAGATAATTCTAAAATCTTTGTCATTCTGTTGTTGGCATCTATTGCTTGTCATTTTCCATTCAAGTTCCATCCATTTTTTCAGGCTCTTGGTATGATGAGTGATTTTCTATTGAAACCTGGACACTTTGTGTATTACTAGACTCCAGGTCTTCTTTAAGCCTTCTCTGGCTTCCTCTAAACTGCTCCAGTAGAGTTGGAGGGAGCAGAGCCTCCTTAACTGCCAAGGAGAGGTAAATGTCTGTCCCTGTCAAGCTCTACTGACACCCCGAAGGGAGAGGGACTCATTACTGCTAGGCAGGGATGGGGGTTCCAGATCCTCAGTAGACCTCTGCTGAACTTCCCTGGCTGAGGGGGAGGAGGGCTTCTTTCCTGCATCTGACCTGGCCTCCTCTGACATGTCCTGGGTGGGGGGTGAGGCAGTGGCAAAGATCACCTAGAGATGCGACCCTCCCCTAGGTTTGCTTTGCCACCACCCAGCTGGGAGAGGGAGGGGTGCGTCCTTCCTTCTAAGAGTGGGGAAGAAAGTCCAGGTTCCCCAAGTAATTTACAAGGACATTATGCAGGCAGAGAGTTTCATTATCTGGTTTCCCACTTGGCCTTCCTGGAGCAAAGCAGATGAGAGGGCTGGGGCTCCTCGCAAATCTAGATCTGCCGTCAGGCTCTTTCTGATAGGGATCCTCCAACCTCTGTTTTTGTGTGGAGTAGAACAGCTGCTGTCTAACATCTCTTTCTTGCTACACTGAGGTCCTTCAGCTAAAGAGAGCAGGTGTTGTTGGGGAGGTTACTAGCTGCTGGAATATAAGAGGCAAAAAGTAAAAAATAAAAATCAAACCAGGGGATTCTCCCATGCATTATTCCTTGAGTCCGGGGTCCCAAGTCAGTCCATTTTGCTAACTTCTCTCCACTTTTCATTCTTTTTTCAACAAGCAAACCTCAGTTTTAGATAAGAAATATTACTGACAGAAGTATATTGTTTATACATTTGGTCTATTTGTAATAATAATATAATAAAAAAATGATAAAGAACAAGTTACATAACTATATTTTATTCAGTACTGGATTTTAAGTTTATTTTCGCCCAGATCTTTCTTGGAGATGGCATACTAACTAATCTAATAAGGACTACAAGTCCATTTATGTCTGAGCAGGATTTAGCCAGAAGTTTAATCACCATCAAACTATGGACCTTGAAGGTTTAGTTGATTAGACTCCCAACTGACTCTAGACCCTCTGTCCAGGGTCACTGGTACATAAGTGAGCAAGGTCAGCATCATGTGGGAAATTACTCTGAAGCAATACTAGATTCCAACACTAGCTTCCACACTACCAGGTAAGCTACCCCAGAGACCAAAGAAATGGAAAGCTTATAAACCCAAATAAAATGCTCAAATCACACTGTTTATTAAATGAATTTTATCACACAGCAAGAAGCAAAAGAGAGATGAGGTGAGGTAACACACTTAGGATAGCATGCAAGTGGGGTACCTAGGTGGTGCAGTTGGTTAAGCATCTGACTCTTGGCTTCTGCTCAAGTCACGATTTTGGGATTGTGGGATCAAGCCCCAGGAAACGGGGAGTCTGAGTGAGGAGACTACTTGAGGTTCTCTCTCTCCCTCTGCCCCTCTCCTCTTCTCTCTCTAAATAAATAAATTTTTAAAAAAAGGAGGGGGCACCTGGGTGGCTCAGTCAGCTGAGCTGAGTCTGCCTTCAGCTCAGGTCATGATCCCAGGGTCCTGGGATTGAGCCCCCAGTCAGGCTCCCTGCTCAATGGGGAGGCTGCTTCTCCCTATCCCTCTGCTGCTCCCCCTGCTTGTGTTCTCTTGCTCTCTCTGTCAAATAAATAAATAAATAAAATCTTCAAAAAAAAAAAAAAAGGCTATTACGCAAGTGGTTAAAAGTCCTCACTACCGTGATCTGTTTTTACACAAATTTCCTGTGTTCTGTTTTTCTCTCTGATACATTAACTTCCCCTATGGCAGGTGTGGTTACAAGCACCAGAGGTGATGTTTGAGCAAGGGGCCCACAGAGAAAGTTCTCCAGGTCAGTGATACACATGTATGCTATCAGAGATGCAGGGGCAAGTATATGAGGCTACCACGGTAGCTTGTCATCAGCTTGCTGAACAGCCATGGGTTTTATTTACACTTCTTGGATAGAGCGCATGTGGAGTCAGAACAGGAACATAGTAAGTGACATCAGTGGGTGCCTGCTTTAGGAGAGAGATGGCTCTCAGCCCAGAAATGGCAGGACCAGCTCTTGTTCCTTCCATCTCTTTCTATCATCAACCCTTTTGTTTGTTCTACCATAGTATCCTCTGACTCTATTTTTGGCACGTTTCACATATTATTAACTTATTGTTTGTACTTACATCAATTCTGTTCTTATCTTAGAAGCTACCAGCTTCTTTATTATGTATGTCTACCATTTATTATACATTGTGCCTGTAATTCATAAGCTACCAGCTTATATACTATGTAAAACTCGTATTTCTTGTAAGTCTATCACAACGTGTTTGTTTTTCTTGTCTTTATCGAAGAGTTGAATATCCTCAAACAACACAGCAAGTTCAGATCATCCTAGAGATCCTTCCTGAGCCTCGTCAGGCAACAGCACAGACACCCATTCAAAGGATCACATTTTAAGGAAATCAGGTATCAATCCAAGAATGCAAATTTAGAGACATTAACATATACATCATGTAAAATGTGTGCAGATTTAAATATATTTCTGATCTGTACCTTATTTTTTTTTCCCTTAGTACCTTTAATATTTTACTATATTAATGTAATGGGGTCTTCTGGGGGCATTATATAAAAGGCACCTCCAAGACAAGAAATTACAGTTAAATCGAATCCTAAAGAAATAATAGCTTAATCTTTTTGAAACACTTATAGCAACCTACGCTCAGTTTCAAAAAAAAAAAGAGAAGAAAAGCAAAAAACCTAGGTTGGCAAACAGATATATTATATTTAAAAGATAACCTGGAAATTCTAGAAATCACGGTGTGCCATCGATGAGAGATATCAGGGGTAGAAATCTGGACTTCGATGGTATTTGACTGCAAATCTTTTTTTTTTTTTTTTAAGATTTTATTTATTTATTTGACAGAGAGAGACACAGCAAGAGAGGGAACACAAGCAGGGGGAGTGGGAGAGGGAGAAGCAGGCTTCCCGCGGAGCAGGGAGCCCGATGCGGGGCTCGATCCCAGGACCCTGGGATCATGACCTGAGCCGAAGGCAGACGCTTAACAAGTGAGCCACCCAGGCGCCCTTGACTGCAAATCTTGTCACATAATTTTAGAATAATGATTCTCCTTTAATCTTGACTATTTAAATTTGGCTGTAAGAGTTGGCTGAATAACAGATGCCCTACCTGATTGCATATCAACTTTGGCTAATTGGAACATCTAGGTGACATGGTAAATATTTAGCTGAACAACCATGAGTTTATTTTTAAAATGAGGTACAATTGTTCTCCTCAACCATTACTATGATTTACATAATAAGAGAAACTACTGTGGGAAAATGTTAACATAGCATTTCTTTTTTATCTATGACTATTTTGTTTCTGTGTAAGATATGGGGCTGGGAAGTGTATTAGTTAGTTATGACATCTGAAACTGTCATCCAAGTTGTAGAGTATGTAAATTGGAATTGCAAAGTTAGGAAGTGCCTACTGAGAAAAGAATAACAAGCAAGAAGCTTAGGAAAATATGGGAAGAAAATTTTAAGCAGCAAAAGAACTTCCTGAAAAATACTAAACTTTGCAAAGAATTTGGAAGATATACTGTATTTCAAAACTAGCAGATTCTTATCAAGATTTGACAGAGTATAGTCACACAGTCTTGACAATGTACACTTTAAGACCAACCTCAAATTTTTGTAGAGTCCTAATATAGATAATGTGCAAAGGACTCCGTTTTGGTCCTTTTCGGGTATCTTTTATTAGCTAAATAAAATTTAGTATATGAAGGCATAGAAAGTGAAAGAAGAAAGCCAGGTCTCTGCTGTTCTTTCCCAATAAGGTCCTTAGACTAAAAAAGTGACAGATGTTTTAATTAGTACCCAGAAATGTTATTTCTTGTATCATTAGCATGGGGGAGGGGGCCAGCATACCTTTGGGTAAATTCATAAGATATGCCATTTATATTTTGCAATTTATATTTATATAAAGGAAGATAGGGTTCACTTCAGAATTCTCATATACTCATTTAGTAAATTAATATTTATATTGTGCTGATTATGTGCCAAGTGTTGTGCTAGGTTTTAGAGATAAAAGCGTGGGGAGAAGACAGGACACAATGCCCTGTGATTTGGATCTTTTAGCCAAATTGGGAATCTACATCAAGGTGGGGCTCCAGAACTTTTATTTGTGAACAGTCAATATTAAGTCCAAAGGGGTTTTTGTAGTAAAATAAAGATGTGGACAGAAAACGGAATCCATGTACTGTCCAGAAGAGACCAAGGGGCCCAATAAGCATGTGTTACTGAAGAGCAGTGCAGCCCTGCCTATCTTCTCCCATGGCATGCTCAGGGGAGACCAGGCTTCCCCTTGTTACCCCTTCCAGCTGGGTGGAGGAAATTTAGAGAGGCGAGGTCTTCCCTAGGGCTGAACTGTCACACTATAAGCCATGTTCTCTATATTTATACTTCAAAATAAATTAAAAATAAAAAGGAATATATCTTCTAAATTTTAAAATGTACAATATCATTTTATTTGCTATTGAACATGGATTTCTGGTATTTGGGTTCTGCTCCAAATTTCAGGAAGGGGTTTCTGAAATTTAAAAATGAAATTGCATTAAAGTACAAGCTAAACTTCAGTGTCATGGGAAATGAAACTGCCCTCAAGGGATGCACTGAATAAGGAAAATGTACTTTAAATTGTTTGGCTATTTAGAGTTAAAGATAGTCATTGGAAGATATCATTGATTTCAGGTCTATACACTTCCAAAGCCCTTCATTGTTCTGTCAGTTTCTCTTTCTCTCTCTCTCTCTTTCTCTGACTGCCGAGCTGGAACATTGGTCTCCTCTTGCTCTCTTGGACTGGGACTTACACCATCAGCACTCCTGGTTCTTGGGCCTTCAGACTCAAACTAGAACTATACCTCTGGCCTTCTGGGTCTCTAGCTTGCAGATTACAGACTGTGGAACTTCTCAGCCTCCATAATCATGCAAGCCAAATCCTTATAATAAATATCTTTATGTATAGATTTGGATAGATTTATATATATATCCTATATATATTTATTATATAAAATATATATTATAATTATTAATATATACATATATTTATGGATTTTATATATTATTTATATTATATATAATATACAATTTATATATAAACATAACATATACTTATATACTTATATGTTATGTATATATATATATCTCCTATATATATATATATACCATAATTTTCGAGCATAAACTAAACTTGACAAAATATTTCTCTTCTGTAAAAAAGATCCATGTCTCTAGAGATAATATTATATGACCTAATAATATTATATGACCTAAACATGTTCTATTTTCTAAGTGTTATTTCCACTGCCAAAAAATATCCTTCTAAAAGTGGTTAGGATAATTCAAAAACTTATTTTTAGAGAAGAATAAATAATAGCACTTTCATGATAATCAGTATATAGTACTAAAATAAAACAAACCATTTATCATGAATGTTCTTCCAGCTAGTTTAGATTCTAAAGATTTGCTGTTCAATTGCTAATCTTCCCACTGAAACTTAGCCTTCTTTAGCAGAGACAGACCTCTGGTTCTAAAATTATTTTTAAAAATAAAAAGCTCTGTTCAATTTGATTTTTATTTTTAAAAAGCCTTGCACAAAAATGAAAAGAAATAATGTTCAACATTCAATTGCAACCAGAATGTAAATAAGTACACATAAGTCCTATTACTCAGTACTAACTTGAGGAAATTCTCAAGGTTTGAAGTGTTTAACATTGTACAGTATATGAATAAAGTGCTATATACACACAAATATATTTAATTTTAATTAAGGATACAATTTAGACAGGCTTCCAAGTTTGCAGAAAGGTTGGGAGAGGTGAAGTTATTAGCTAGCCTTATTGATAAATCCAATGAGATATAAAAACATGTTTACATACATACATAATCACTAAGTATCCTTCGCAAATTATGCAAGCCTTGCTTGCACATTATGATTCTGCTTTGAAGATTCTCAACTGAAATTTTAAGTTTCCTTAACTTACAATCCAATTGATGGCTTTAAATTCAACACAGTGGTTGGAAATCTATGCAATAATCTGTCTCACATGTTCAGTGTATATGAAATTCTTTGTTACGGAGCTATAAAGTGTGCAAAAACGTGGGGTCTTCTCTCCCTCTTAGTATTCTTCGGCCTAATTTAAGATGGTGTCTAAATTTTAACTGATGAACATTGAAATGCCAAAGAAAAGATAGAGAAAAAAAAAAAACAATATTGTCAAAAAAGAACAGTTTAAGAATTCTCTGAGAACTTACCTAAAGTGTTGGATGTTCGAGGAAAGAAAGAAATCTGTGAAACTAATGAGTCTGTCTTCCTGCCTTAAATTATATGCAGTAATTCAAAAGTCAAAATTATATTTAATTAGTAACCCGTCCTCATGTAGCAAAGCTTTGAAAACTCAACTTTTCCAAACTCAGTGTAATTCAGGTAATAAATTTTACAATTCAAGGATTATATATTCTACCAGTTGGCAGTATAAATCTATTTAGCTATTACTCAGGATGCTAATCCTTCTGTCTGTGCTAAGAGCATTGGCTTAAGCAATTAAATGATACATGTTTAAGAGTCTTTAAAGTATGACATAATTGATTTTTTATTTCTACAACAATTCTATTCTCTCATTATATTTGATTTACATTTTCTCCATTAAATCGTGGAACACATGCAAATTGTAATTATAGTAATTAAGTTCTTATGAATAATAGTAAATCTATCAATAATATTAAATCAGCCATAAGGTTCTTTAGAATCTCATTAATTAAACAATTAAAAGATTTTCTACCATAATTTACTGGGCTTATGTAAAGCATTTTTGTGGAGATTTTTTTGTTTGTTTTTCTGTTTGGAAGAGATATGTGATGTTACTAAGAATAAATTATAAAAGGAGTACCTGGGTGGCTGAGTCGGTTAGGCTACTGACTTTTTATTTTGGCTCAGGTCATGATTTCAGGTTTTGAGATGGAGCCCTGCATCAAGCTCCGTGCTGAGCATGGAGCCTGCTTAAGATTCTTTCTCCCTCTGCCCCTCCCCCCCCAAAACAAATGAACTATAAAAACAAAATAATTCAGGCTTTAAAAAAAATTATTATTATTAAAAATGTTTATTACATTTTAAAGAAGAAAAAAGCTCTCAATGAAGAACATTTTCTATATGCATTTATTACAAAAACAAAATATCAGACCAAAGAGCATTAAAGTTATCTTTCTCCAACCTGCCCCTTCTGTTTCCATCTTTAACAATCCTGCTGAGTGATGTGGTCTCTGTTTTCACCCTTTCCTGATATGTAAGTAAGTACCAGACAACTCATTCTTTCTTCTGACAGCAAGCAGTAGGATGTACTTCTGATAGCAACAAGTTAAGAAAGGGTGAAATTAATTTTACATTTCCCCTGAGGCCCTTCTTTCCTTATTACCAACGACATTTCAATTGATTTCTCTTTCTGACACAATGAAGAATTAATAACACTGATGACCTTTCAGAAGGCAACATAAAGGATCTTTATCTATTTAAGTAATATAAAGAAATTATTGCTTTCCTTAATAAGATAAAGCCAAATCTTCCAAACCCAACAATGCTGAGAAGTTTTCTATTTGCCACAGACCTCTACCTCTAAGCACAAGACTGGACTCACTTGGTTCATTTTCTCCCTGGCAAGCTACTAATATTTTTTCTGTCACGAATGCGTAAGCCTCAAGGGAAATAAGTTTCAATAGTTTGCGGACATCTGAGTTGAAGGACAGATTTTATTAAAATTTTGGCCTTTAACTTCTAATCAAAGAGTAATGTACAAATTGATAATCTGACTTTCGAGATTCGATTCTCCCTCGCTTTGGCTTCTTTCAATGAGATTCCATAACTCTCCTGAACCATTGGCACTTCCTTGAAATGGAACTCAGAGGACACAGTCTATAGACAGAAATTCTCTTTTTGGCCAGTCCATGATCCAATTTAACAAGTTCTGGTTTCCTCTAATAGGATTTCTTTCCACCATGAGTGGTTACCATCAGGGATAGCTATTACTACAGAACTTACCGCACATTATTACATTATTATTACACATTATTCTTTCTAATAATGCTTTCATGATTTTGATATCTTTGTCATTTATTTTGTTCTTAATAAGAAATTAAAGATTTAGATTTAAATTCTCCATAACAATATGAAGATGAAAAGAGACTTAGAATAACCTTTCAGAATTAGGGCTCATGGACATTGTTGCAAATAGGAATTAATAAAATAGAGGCCAATTTTCTCGAGCTTGTACATTCTATTCTACTTTACATAGATAAGGCTTCCACAGATGTGTAATAATTTGTTATCAAAGTAATATGAGATAATTCTTTCATTGCAAACAGGAGAGGGGAAAATCTAGAGAAAGAATATAAACAAACCTTCAACAACAAATCTTGGTAATGTTATAAAATACTATAGTCGGTTATCATTCAGCTCTGAGACAATATGCTAAGACTGAACTATATAGTGCCTCTAGGAATAAAACAATAGCCACATTTCCCAAATAGCTTTATGTGCTTCCTGGGGTTTCCTAGTAACCAGAAGAAGCTACCCTGAACACATTTATGGTGAAAGGAGGCAGGAAGATAAAGAGGTAGGAGCTTAAAATAAAATATTCCTTTGTTGTTCATGTAGTAGAGCTCAGAAACAATTCCTCCAAGAGAAAGACTGGTGGAATATTTGATTTCCAGCTCTTGTGAGCAAAATGTGCTAGCTGTATTAACCATGCTGTTTATTTTTAGCTTATTTCATTTCAGTAAGAATTAGGCTGTCCCATTGATTACAGGCTGGAATTGCATCAGATTATGTTGTTCTCTTGTACCAGAATAAGCAGTTACCAATCTAAGCAAGAATCTACATGGGAAGGAAATTTAACATACTCAGCAACACCGGACTTCACATCTAAAAAAGGCGCCATTTTCAATGTGATCTATGTGAATGATGATCCCCAGAGTTATACATTATACAGGTTTGCAACTGCAAATGTTTCAGCAAGAATAATACTAACATGTGCATCCATATAGAGAGTGCTAAAGAAAAAATAGATAAATGTACAGAGTTCATTGGTTTATCCTTGTAACTTTCTTGTAAGTTTGCAAATCTTTTATGTTTTTGTTTTTGTTTTATTAAGTAGGCTCCATGCCCAACATGGAACCCAATGTGGGGCTTGAATTCACAACTCTGAGATCAAAAAGTGAACCGAAATCAAGAATCGGACACTCAACCAACTAAGCCACCCAGACTCCCCTGAAATTTTTTTTTTTAAGATTTATTTATTTATTTATTTATTTATTTTTATTATTTGACAGACAGAGAGAGAGAGAGAGAGCACAAGCAGGGGGAATGGCAAACAGAGAGAGAGGGAGAAGCAGACTCCCCACTGAGCAGTGAGCCAGATGCGGGCCTTGATCCCAGGACCCCAGGATCACGACCTGAGCTGAAGGCAGATGCTTAACCAACTGAGCTACCCAGGTGCCCCTGAAATTATTTTAAAATAGAATGTTTCTGATCATCAAATGATGCTATTAAAGAAATAGTGCAAAGACAAGCCACATATAACCAACAAAAAAGAAATAGTAGCAACCTACAACTAAAACTCTTACCATTCGATAATTAAAAAGTTAAAAAAAATAGAAAAATGAGGACAAGACAAAAAAGTAAAAGAAAAAATCTTCAACAAAAGATGAAGCATAAATGAAAACAAACACATAAAAACATATACAACCTTCATATCAGGAGAAACAGGAATTTAAAACATAGTTATGATTCTCTACCCATCAAGTTGTCAAGGTTAAAAACTCTGACAAAAAACTAGTGTTGAGGGGCACCTGGGTGGCTCAGTCGTTAAGCGTCTGCCTTTGGCTCAGGTCATGATCCCAGAGTCCTGGGATCGAGCCCCGCATCGGGCTCCCTGCTCGGCGGGAAGCCTGCTTCTCTCTCTCCCACTCCCCCTGCTGTGTTCCCTCTCTCACTGTCTCTCTCTGTCAAATAAATAAATAAAATCTTAAAAAAAAAAAAAAAAAAAACTAGTGTTGAGGATGGGGAGCAAGAGGAATTCTTACACAATGCTGGGGAATGTGTAAGCTGATATAACCCCTTAGAAAAAACTGGAAATTGTCTAACAATATTGAAGATACATGAAACCTTGGACCCCGTGTATCTACTAGAATGTATATGTTTTCAAGGAACTGTAAAAGAAGACAGGCACATGACTGTTTGTGGCATTCTTGTTTGTTATAGCTAAAAACTAGCAAAAACCCAAATGAAAAAGAATGAACATTAGCTAAACAGTTCAACATTGTTCATCTTAAAAAGACAAATTTGAATGAAAAGAAGCAGGTCAGAATAATATCTATGGTATGATACCATTTATATTATGTCCAAACATTCCATATTGGGAAACAAAATATATATATAATTCTTACTTGTATTACATATTTTATATTATATATAATTCATACATATGAATTCTTATACTTTATTAAAACTATAAAGAAAAGCAAGGAATTATAAACACAAAATTCAAGTTCATAGTAAGTGAAGATGAGAGTTGGTTGTGGTTGGAAAGATATATACAAGGAACTTTATTGACTTAGTAATTCTTTTCCATAAATTGGATTATATTATATCTGGGTTTTGTTGTTGTTCTTAATTTTCTATTATATTATGTAATACTATAATTCTGTTAATTTTTCTATTATGTCATGTAATATAATAGATATTATAGTATGTAAAAATATTTTATGAATTTAAAACAAAATAAAATTTAAATTCTTTGAATTCTATAACACATCAATATTTTATCCTTTCAGACAATGGCTCCTACTAAGCACTTTGAAAATATTTATTGATTAGATAGATAATTTTATAAAGAGTTTGAATACTTTTTTTTAATCAGCTATATTTTTTTCTTAGACTCAAAAATTTGAAAAAAATATTAAACACCCCTTAGGTCAAAGATGAGAATAGGATCACTTATGTCCATTTAATTTCTATGTTATTAAAACTACTCAAAACTTGGAAATAGGGTAAAAAGATTGTGTGGTTTTCAATATCTTATAAGAACATTCTTTAACAACTTAACCTAAGGTCATCAAATGTTCTAAGAAAATGGAACTTTGTATGACTTACTATTTGCTGGTCTTAAAACACAATTTTCTAAAGTTTGAATTTAACTTGTAGAAGATTGATAAATTGCAAATAAATGTTGACAAATAGAAATGCAGATGTTTTCTGCACGGTAAGAAAAAAAAAAAGATCGTGGTTTTGTTGCCTTATAAGGCATTAATCTGTTTTAAATCTGCTATAGATGACTTACTTCAGCTTTTTTTTTTTTTTTTTTCTTTTACTGGCTATATATTTTGGTCTTATGTATCCTCTTTGGAACGAGCTTTGTCATCCTGCTGCTTCCTTCATTGATTTGTGAAATAAATATTTGACATATGCTCAATATCTGTTACTGTAACTTTTTTCAAAAATTATTGTTTTATCCCCATAACAAGCTTCCAAGAACTGTAACTTGCAAGAAAATTGGCTAATGATATCCTTTCATGTGTCACAATAAAGTCTGTGTATCAAAATGTGTCTGTGTGTTTTCATGACTGTCAAAATTTTAAGAAATTCTGAATGGTCCAGAAAATCCATTACTCCATAGGAGGTTCTGATTCTAAAAGTATTATTTATAATCTAAATACACCTGGGCAAAGGAGGGGAAAACTGCCGTGACTGAGCAAAAAGGTTTAAAACACGAGGTAGAAATCAGAGATTATGTAAT
Organism: Neomonachus schauinslandi; assembly: GCF_002201575.2. Taxonomy (NCBI): domain Eukaryota; kingdom Metazoa; phylum Chordata; class Mammalia; order Carnivora; family Phocidae; genus Neomonachus; species Neomonachus schauinslandi. The sequence continues at coordinate 98,918,719 of NC_058404.1, forward strand.
CTCTATTCTTTTTTGTTTTGTTCTTTTTTGAGTTTGGTTGCTATTTTTTTTTCTCAGGAGCATAAATAAAGTAGCCAGTTGCATTCTAAACTGAACCAAAGTATCCTGAAGTAATATGATAAAAGAACGTATGCACTACATTGACAATATATTTTCAAAAGTATTACTCCAGATTTTTTAGAATGCAAATATTGTTCTTATGATACTTTATTTTGTTTTAAAGATTTATTTATTTATTTGAGAGAGAGAGAGAGAAAGAGCACAAGAGGGGGGAAGGGCAGAGGGCGAGGGAGAAAGAATCTTCAAGCAGTCTCCCTGATCAGTGCAGAGCCTGACACCGAGCTCGACCGGGGGCTCAATGTCACGACCCTGAGATCATGACCCAAGCCGAAATCAAGAATTAACTGCTCAACCAACTGAGCCACCCAGGTGCCCTCTTATGATATTTTATAGTCTTTGTGAATCAGTGTTTCTGTAGGTTTTCTTGTTTTTGTTTTTGTTTTTTTCTCTAATGATATTGTGCTTAAATCTTCAAGGGAAGTAGTAAATAAATATTGTATTTTTTTCTCTTAAAATAGTCTAGGAAAACTAGCTGAAGTTAAAGTAGCCCAGTTTTCTCTTACTGTTACAAGACTTGAAGAATATCATACTGCAAAAAAGCGTACCCCTGGGGCTCCTGGGTAGCACAGTCAATTAAGCCTCGGACTCTTGGTTTCAGTTCAGGTCATGATCTCAGGGTCATGAGATTGAGCCTCATATCAGGCTTGCGATTCTCTCTCCCTCTGCTCCTCCTGCTTGTGCTCTCTCTTTCTCTAAAATAAATAAATAAATAAATCTTAAAAAAAAAAGTGGACCATAGGTAATATCTTATATTTAATTGATTATTTGCAACCTATTCAGTCACATTCACTCACTGATTCACTCCTTAGAAAGAATACATTGAGTACCTCATATTTTGGGTGCAAAGGAGTAGAAAGCTAATGCAAGGATTACAAAACAATCTTGCCTAGAAAGAGCTTTGGTCTGTTGAGGAAAATTTAAAACCAATCACAGTATTTAACACTTAGAAAGAAAAGGGAAATGAGCTGTTTTGGACAATAAGAATTAAAGACAAAATATAAAGTAAAAGAACTAAAACATTGTACCACAAATCACCTTTCTTTGTAAGCAATTAGTGTTAAAAATCCTTATCACATAACAAAAAATCAAAAAGCTATATTTTTAGTTTTATGGATATTAATATGCAATATAGGGGTGTCTGTGTGGCTTAGTCATTAAGCATCTGACTTTGGCTCAGGTCATGATCCCAGGGTGCTGGGATTGAGCCCCGCATTGGGCTCCCTGCTACGTGAGAAGCCTGCTTTTCCTTCTCCCACTCCCCCTGCTAGTGTTCCCTCTCTTGCTGTCTCTCTCTCTCTGTCAGATAAATAAATAGAATCTTAAAAAAAAAAAAATTAAAAGAAAATATGCAATATGGCTGTCGAGAATGAGGTAAGAAAAGCATAGTCATCACCTACTGGCGATAATAGGAATTAACGCAACTTTTCTGGAAATAAATTTTGTGATATGTGTCCAGATTCTTAAATTTTTTCATCATGCTTCGTTAACAAATCTAATTTAAAATACCTTCTAAGTAAATATTCATAAATTCATGTGCATATGTATGCATAAATACATTCATCATAGTACTGTCTGTAATCACATGTATGTTCAACCTTAAAGGAATGAAATGATGAAACGATCATACTGTGAAATATTATGTGATATTAAAATAATGGTTTCACTGTTTTTAATGTCACATGAAATGCTTATGTCAAAATATTAAGTTAAAATTTTATATTCAATTTGAATTATAGATTTGTTCCTCAAACCATCAAAAGTCTACCACATAGTATCACTGAGTGTTAGCAGAAGTGTTTTTATTTTCTTAAAACCTTTCCGTGCTAGCCTATCTTCCACATGAAGAAAATACTAGTCTTATAACTGGGGAAATATTTTAAATATAAAAGAGATTAGAAAAAAGTAGGCTATTAAATAGTCTTAAAAAACAAAACAAAACTGAAGAGACATTTATGCTTTTCTCAAAATATGTTGAATGCATGCATGAATAGTTTCAGGAACAAATGCACCCATGAATGAATGACTTAATGAATAGATAGAAATGAGTTACAATAACATTCTAGCAAAGAAACAAATGTTTCTATCTAAGTAGAGCTAAAGTTTTTCTTTATACTACATGGGGGGAAAAAAGGCTAAGAGACTTAAAAGAACACACCTGGTCATAGAGGATGGTTTTATTCAATCTAAGTAAATAAACTAGTTCAAGGACTTCAGTGTTCAAAAGCAAATGAATGTTTCAACTTTAGAGATTCCTCCTTATCTAATGACTAAAAAAGAATACCAGCAAAGATTATGCAAACAGTGAAGTTAAGGTAGACCTGACATTCAACCACTATGCACAGATAAGACCAAAACACTTGTTAAAATATTTAAGTACTTTCATTCTCGTTGCCTGGAGGCCCCATGTCCCCTGCCCCCTTTCAATATTGTTTCTTCTCCAGGACTTTCCAGGTATCACCCTGAATAACTCAAGGATTATTGCCCAGCAGAGCAGGGGACCCATGAAACTCTGCCCTGCCATCTATCCTGATTAGTTGGTGCCTTGTGTTACCAATTGTTAAATTATTTTAATTTTACCTTGATTTAGGATTATACCTTGAAAACTGCCTACTTTTTAAAACTCTGTAATTAAGACTTTTTTCCTAATTCAAACTAGCCTCTAACTGGTCAAATGTGGTTGTTTTTTTGTTTTTGTTGTTGTTTTTAACACTACTACCAGGACACAAATCATTTAATAGAAAAATAATATCCATTAAATTTACTGATCTCTTCCAATTTAATATCAATATCTTCTCTACTGAATATCTTTGTTTTTTTTAGTTTAGTTTAGTACCCCTTTCTAAGAATTTTCCAAATGAAGAAATTTCCTCTTTAAAAAGCAGTAATTGTCTTCATTTTCATTACATGATACCTTTCTTTTTCAGTGTAATTCTTTATGCAGTTCAAATGCATTTCAGTTCACTTCACCTCAAGCCCGTCTATGGATGACTGTATTTCAGCTCTCCATAACAGACACTTCTTGGAAGAATACAATACAAATACAATTCTGACCCATTCTGTCTTCCTAATTTGCTCTATATTCTAGCCATAATTGTGTACTCTTCCCTTAGAACAGTAATTTTTTTCTCTAGTTCAACTTGTAATTTTTGGTTAACATTGCTTAGGAAGTCCCTTTGATATTGCAGCTTATAGCACATTATCAGCCAACCTAAAGACAAGTTAAGGAATATTTTAGGTAGCCTTCCAAATAATTTCAACCATTCTATTAGTTAGGGTTCTCTAGAGAAACATCTAGAAGCAAAGAGGAATGGTGAGGGTATGTCTTGATGAGACCCAGAATTGTCTTGCATGGCAACTGACTCAAGGGGAGGTCATTACAGTTTCCTCAAGCAATGCAGGGTTAATCCCCTCAGAAGGATTAAGAGACCCCTCCTCCACTGGTAAAGAAGACTCATCAGAATTTAGGGGTACAGTGTTGCCAGCTTCATCAGGGTTTTCCCACCTGTCCCCATTTCAGCTTTCAGGATACCATTCCTTCCCAATTAAGGTCCTCACTCTAATAGTAGATACCCCACAAACCTAGGAGTTCAATTAGTGTTGTAATTCAGCCAGTCACAGGATGTTTCTGGATTTGATTTTCAGTCATCTCAGTCCTGATGCTACAGGAGACAAGGATCTCCAAGAAGGCACACACAGAAGCTTTTAGATCATGTATGTGGTACCTTAGCTGGAAATTCAAATCCATGAGCTCATCCTTTTTGATGTAGGAAAAACGTTAGGGTTCGAAGCCAATGGCCAAGAAAGAATTCTTGAGACATCTTTGGTGCAAAAAGGTGATTTTATTAAAGCACGGGGACAGGATCCGTGGGCACAAAGAGCTGCAATGGGGTCATGAGGAGTGGCCCGTTATAGACTTTCAAGTTGGGAGGGGGTTTGGGATAGCGTAAGTTTCTAAGGAATTTTGGAAGGACGGTTTCCAGGATGTTGAGGGGGTTAGCTATTGTTGGGAAAACGTCATTTATTACCGTCTAATAAAACCTTAGTCATGAGACCCTTCAAATGTATACCGGTGGGCCATATGCTTGCGGGGAATGATTGCTAACATGTATCTTGGGGGGTTTAGAGATAAAGGGAATTTCTAAAGGAACCTTTATATGTTAAAATAAACTTACAGGATCCTGGTGAGGGGGAGAGGGCCAGGCTAGGATTGCCTTTTGCCCTTAGCAAAGTATTAACATAGAGGCAGTTGAGTCCCTAGAGGAATGTCACTCTGCCTGTTTCAAGGACTTGTCAATGGGCTGTAGATGATAAGGAAATTTAAAAATTTTTCTTCTGCCTTTGTTTTTCCCACATCACTTTTCTTTCCTCATTTTGTATCAACATTAGGAGGAACCAGCCAATTTTACTATATTCCTTAGTTTGCCAAAAATGTTTGAAAGTATCACATACACAGTTGCCCCGATTTTTGCTTCTCATAAGTGCTTGGTTAGAAGTATCCAATTCTAATGTTTTTTTTTTTTTTTTTTTTTATTTCTATTGCCAGATCACGCCATAGCCTATCAGTGCTGTCTTTCCTACAGGAAAGTCATTACTGCCTTGTATCTAATCAAATTAGAGAACCAACTTCAGAAACTCCAGAACCAATTAAGAAACATCATCCTTAAAATTGTTCCTCTAGAACCATTTTCAGTTTCAAAACTTTTAGAGTCAGAGTTCTCCAGAGAAACAGAACCAACAGAAGGTGTTTTAAATAGGTAGTTAGATGGTAGGTGGGTAGTAGACAGACAGACAGAGATATAAATCTGGACAGACAGAGAAAAGAGAGAGAGAGAGATCGATTCAAGAATTGTCTCAGAGGATTATGGTGGCTGAGACATCCCTAGGTCTCCAATAGGCCAGTTAGAGACCCAAGGAAGCCAGTGGTGTAGTTCTGGTCTAAAAGCTGGCAGGCTTGAGATTTAAGAAAAGCCAATGTTTCAGTTTGACTGTGAGGGCAGGAAAAAAACAAGGTCCCAGCTGAAGGTGTCAGGCAGAAGGGGCTCCCTCTTACTCACAAGAGGGTCATCCCTTTTGTTCTATTCAGGCCTTCAACTAATTAGATGAGATCTAGCCACACAGGAAGAGAAATCTGCTTTACTCAATCTATCAATTCAAATGTTAATCTCATTCATGAACACCCTCAGAGACATTCCCAGAATGTTTGACCAAATATTTGGACATCCCTGTGACCCAGTCAAGTTGACACATAAAATTAAATATCACAACTGCCCAAGTTCTGTTCATATTTTTACTATCTAAATTCATGATCAAGATAATTTTGAGCTAATTGTGAGTTTGTATGGATTCTACCTTTGTGAAACTGAAGCCTTAAGTGGTCTTTCCAGACTTCGGTGTAGTTGGTGCTTAGTTGTGCTTATTTTGTAATATGGACATGGGGCAGGGGAGAGTAGATGAATGTGAGGGTCTGAAGTAGTTTTCTTTATAATAAAAATTGCAAAGTGAAGTTACTATGAATTCAATATCACAGCAAAAACACACAAACTTTCTTCTTATAGTGGTTTTATGACTTGTACTTGATACTTTCAGAAAGATTAGAATAATATATTAAAGCATAGTTACAGCTAAAAAAAAAAACTGGCAAGGGGAATAAACTCTCAAAGATCACATAACAGGCATAATACTAAATAAATATGACCACATGTAGTACACAGACTGTATGTATGATCCCATTTGTATAAAATTCAAAAGCAGAAAAACAACTTTATGATGGCAGAAGTCAAAGAGTAGTTATTTTCTGGAAGTGTTGACTATGAGGAGGCTCAAGGGAGCTTTCTGGAGTTATGGCTATGTCATGTATTTTGATCTGGCTGGTGGTTATTCATAAAGTGGCTTACTTAAGATTTGTGCACTTCACTGTATATGAGTTATACCTTAATTAAAATGTTTTTTTAAAAATCACGATTTTTCCTAATAAAATATTTTATAGGCAATCTGAAATATGTGCCAAGGATGGGGCAAAGTAAGCAAGCTAAGACAAATTCTAGAGAAAAGTAAATCAACATGTTTCAGCCAGATAAGGTGAGTTCTGCATACTGAATAAGACTCCCTTGAGAGAAAGCCAATACTTCAATCAATATAAAGTCTTTATAGTTATGACTATAACAGTATTCATGTTGGTTTTTCCTGATTTCTCATTTGGAACATGGGCTGTTGCATTCTCTTGCATTCTCCTTAGTAAGCTTTAAGACTTTCAGAATATGAAGCACTATATCAAAAATGTGTTTCCAGTGAAATGTACTAAATTAAGGTATAATATGACATCTTAAAAATGATTTTCATTAAAAGTATTATTTAAGTTAAATATGAGTTTTGTTTTTTTTTATTATATTTTGGAGTTAAAGCATTTGTTACACCAAACAAGAAGGAGGAGGAGGACGAGGAGAAAGAAGAAGAAGAAGAGGAAGAAGAAGGAGGAGGAGGAGGGAGAGAAGATGAAGAAGAAGAAAAGGGAGGGAGGGAGGAAGGAAAAGAAAGAAAGAAAGAAAGAAAGGAAAGAAAGAAAGAAAGAAAGAAAGAAAGAAAGAAAGAAAGAAAGAAAGAAAGAAAGAAAGAGAAAGAAAAGAAAGAGAAAGAAAGAAAGAAAGAAAGAAAGAAAGAAAGAAAGAAAGAAAGGAAGAAAGAAAGAAAGAAAGAAAAAAGGAAGGAAGAAAGGAAGGAAGGAAGGAAAGAAGGGAGGGAAAACAGTTTCACCAAATCTAAAGGTGTGGAATGATACAAAAAAAAAAAAAAAGAAAGAAAGAAGAAAGAAAGAAAAAAACCAACAACTGTATTTACAGATTCTCTACTTAAATTTTAAATTACTGCTGCTCTCAAAAATTTACCTTAATTTACTAAGCATTTAACTTGTGTCCCTTACTTCTCTTCCACCATTGTGATACACTGAATCATTTCCATTGTCAATTTATCTCTTAAACGCATACTTTATGGCAACTACAGGAATAATCAGGTGTCATGCTTTTGAGGGAAAAGAGACAATGCCTTTTTACTGGTTTTATCAGACCAGACAGATGAAGGTGAGGGATCCCAAATAAGCAAAACTACCCTTCAAATTCTCCAGGACAGTCTTAAACTTGCTTACACTTCTAAAGCCTAAAGAATTTGATTTGCATTTTAAAGTGTTCGCCATCTCTTTGTAAATATGTAGATAGAATGACACTGAGGCTAGTAGAAGAGTCTTTAAAAGAGGGACAGGAGATTTGACCCCAAAATTATCCATTAATTGAGAGATCCTGAGTAAGGATGAAAGCTATATATTGTCATATAAAAAACACTGATGACTTTAATGGCTGTCATAAATTCTCTACAAAGATTCTCAGAATTAATTTGCTAATGAATTTGCTCTCCTCATCCCATACAGGTTGCCTGCACATTACATATCTTTCTAAACCTGAAGGGGAAAGAGCTTTCCATATGGCTGTGACTGGTTCTTATCTCTGTGTTTTCTCTTCTAGTTGCATGGCCTGTCCAAATAAATAACATCATTAGTGACATCAATTTATGCCTTTTTAATAAAAGATGCTTTGTTTGCAAATAGTCTATGCTCTGCTCTTCAGAGCATGTGTTTTCTCAGCTATTGTGAGGAAACTGCTAGAATTCAGAGTGTTAGCTGTACCTGGAGTGCCCCTCAGAGGTCACATGGTTGGTGGAACACAACTGCCAGACATTGCTCTGGGCCCCACCTGCAGCACGTGTCTGAAAAACATCCTCACTTCCCTCCAGAGAGAAACAGGAGACAGATTATAGGTGATTCTTTTCAGATCCAGGGGGGAAAAAAGGACCTCAAACAGTTTCAGCTTTTACTATTATGATTATTATTTTCTCTTGCAACTACACATCAATATGTAATTCATAATGATTTCCTGAAACCTGAGTTTAGACTAAGAAATAAACTGGTGGTCATATTTTACTTTCACGTTCCTCCGATATGGCATCAATTCAGATATCCAAGGATATTTCTAGTTAACAGAAGAACATAGTTCGATCTAACTATACACATTTCAAGTAAATCAGCCCAAATCTAGAGAGTATTTCTGAGACAGTCCTGCACATGAAGAAACCAATGAGATCATTTCTTTAGGGGACCCGACATGAACACCTAAAACATGATTAATTCCAGAAAAAGACTGGTCTTTTCGTGCTTCTTCTGCAAGAGGTCAGGACTGTAAGTCTAGTACTGTGCCGGGTATATTTTGAAGCCAAGCTAGAAAGTAGAGAGCTAGGTGGGACTGCTGGGAAAGCAATGTAACATAGAAATACGTTCTATGTGTTTCTCTGACTGGAGATAAGAACCCTCTGTCAAATAGCCAGGAATTATGTGAGAGTGATAAGAGCAGAGAAGATGCACAACTCAACTGTTCTCATCCATGGGGACTCATTTTTTATTAACATGAGCCTCGTGTTAGAGTAAAAAAGGAGAAAAGGATCATTCACATTGTATTTAAAATTTCTCACGTTTTTAAGTGACTAATAAAATGCTCTATCAACTTCAATAGTAAGATTGACTTAAAGGACTTAAATTCTCAGGAAGTTTGGTGTGTCTTTTGAAAAATGCTAATAAGGAGGCGCCTGGGTGGCTCAGTCGTTAAGCGGCTGCCTTCGGCTCAGGTCATGATCCCAGGGTCCTGGGATCGAGCCCCGCATCGGGCTCCCTGCTCAGTGGGAAGCCTGCTTCTCCCTCTCTCGCTCCCCCTGCTTGTGTTCCTGCTCTCGCTATCTCTCTCTCTGTCAAATAAATAAATAAATAAAAATCTTTAAAAAAAAAAGAAAGAAAAATGCTAATAAGGTAATAAGCATCTTTAAAAGTAAAAGGTTTTTTTTAGAGACAGTGGGACTTGCGTCTCTGTCCTTCATAGAGAACTTTTTGCCACATTTTACCTTTAAAAGAGATATTAACAGTGAACAAATTGTACTTTCCAAGTAAATTTTCTTTAGGGCAGAGTATTTGATTAATTACTCTGCCTAAAAATATATGTGTGGATGTATGTGGGGCCTCAAAAATTATTTTGAAAGAGTATAAAAAGATACCTTCTTTCACTCTGTTTTTTTTTTTAATCCCCGACAGACTAAATGAAGGCTTTTATTGGCTCAAACATATATTTTCTTTTCGTTTTTAAGCAACCTAATTAATATTTTTTATGCTGATGAATGTGAAAAAAAAAATCTCAGAACTGGAAGTTTTTCCCCATAATACTTAAGGTAGAATTCTGATTTTGCAAAGGGTAGAAAATGCCCGTTGAATGTTGAAGTACACCTAGGAAGCAGTAAGTCTTGTTAAAGAAATTTTTCTTTCTTTTTTTTTTTTAAAGATTTTACTTATTTATTTGAGAGAGAGAGAGAGAGCACACACACTCGAGCATGGGGAGGGGCAGAGGGAGAAAGAGAGAATCTTAATCAGACTCTATGCCGAGTGCAGAGTCCCACATGGGGCTCAATCTCATGACCCTGAGATCATGACCTGAACTGAAATCAAGAGTCAGTCGCTTAACTGACTGAGCCACCCAGGCGACCCTTAAAACAATTTTTCTATGAAAGTTGCTGATGACTAGGTTATACATTCTGAGAACCAGACTCTTGACTCTACTGGGCTTCCCCACCCACCCTGCCTTAATTTACAACTTGAAAAGTTACAAAATGTTTTCTGAGTGTGCTCTAGCTTTTCCTTTATCCCCTCCAGACTGACTTTCCACCTTTTCCACCCTCTTCTAGTACTGGACATCTAGCTTCTATTTACTGTATCAACCAAATTCCTTTCCCTCTGGCTTCTGGTTGGGTTTATGAAATAGGAGGCATATGTAAGTGATCAGAGGAAGAGAAAGACATCAGATATTTATTTCTTTGGCTACCCCCCTGCTGTCCCTTTGTCAGGCACCAGCTGATCTCCTCTAACTAGAGCCACACATCCAGCTGCGTACTCCCTCTCCTACAACCACTCTTCTCAATGGATCTGGTAATGTTCAGCTGGTAGTAGCACTAGCTTAACCAGTCAGCTTCAGTTTCCCCTGGTCCTCACCACATTTTACAGTTACTTTATAACATTCTCATCAGTTTTCCCTTCCGAGTATACCATCCAAACATTGGCTGGTCCCTGATCAGTACATTAAAAATGATTCCACACAGTAAAAAGAAAACTACATAGATTTTATTGCAGTTAACATAAGAAAGATTATGTATATACCACAAACTTCAGATAATATACCATGGGGTTTCTAATTTTCTCCTTAGTAATTTAAAATTCAGTTTCTCATTTCTTCTCTTTCCTCTCCTTCTTCCTCCTCCCCTTCTCCTTTTTTCTCCTCCTCTTCTTCTCTTTCTCTCTCTCTCCCTTCCTCCCTCTCTGTCTCTCTGTCTCTGTCTCTCTCTCTCCCTCTGGTGTTGCTAGGTAAATAATCCCTGGGCAGGATTCTTCATTTTCTTAAGTTTTACAAGTTTCCCGGTTCTGTATATTAATAACAGATTGTATTAATTCTATTCTTAAGGATGGGTGGGAAGTGGCTTCTTCTAATTTTATTTGCAGAATGCCTGTCACTAAATATTTATAACCACAGAACTCACTATTCTCTTTCTATTTGTGTGGTCTTCAAGTTTTTCATCTTTCTCTAATTTTAGGGTTCTAAGTTTCTTCAACAACTGCTTCTGTGTTATCCCAAGATGTTGTGATGAGAAACTTTGCATCAGAAGAACAATTTTTCCAATTGAGGAACAAGCAGAAAATCGTTTCCTTCCCTGCAGCACCACACTGATGCACATTCTAACAGCCTCATTCTAACCACCACCTCCCACACCTGCTTCCCTTGGCGAGCAACATAGATGATCTACACTCACTTATTGCAGAATTGTGACTTCAATTTCCACACTAAGTATTTCTGAATCACATTTGTTTCATCTGTAGATTTTTTTTTAGTCTACAGTTTATTTTTAATATTCTGAAATAAATATATTTTAAGTCTCCTAGAAAACAAGTTTCCAAAGTTGGTACATATATGTCATGTTCTTTCCTTGGCTAGGTTCTAAGGGGAACTAAAAGGATTTCTTCCTGCTCTGGCCATATTTTCGGGAAGCTGAATTGAATGAGAACAGGAGCTTTGCTTTTTAAAAAATTATGATGAATCTTACATGATGAACAATATTATATATGCTTTGGCATCGTTAGCTTGCTAGAGTTGTAACTGCAGAATTATCTAGATGTCATTCATCTGATGCATGAGGTGTTTTTCATAAGATAACTGGTTCTTATTTACTTCCATTTAAATAAATCATTGTTCAATCCAGAGATGTTTACGAATAGTTCAGCCTATGGCTTCATATATAACATAAGTGCTGAATGTATGGAATATTCAGCAAGGTTGGAAATCATGTTGTCTTTCAGTAAGGATCCAAGAGCCACATGGATTCAGACTACTGGAACCAAAATACTCTATGTAATGTATTCATAAGAATGAAACTTCTGTCACAAAATTTGCCCATAAAAGTTAATTGGAAAACACTGCATTATGTTAGCTATATAAGTAATTGTGTGCGAATGTGTACGTATGTACAGTATATGATATATGTGGGGTAATACAAAGGCAACTCATCAGAAATGTTTCCCCCGGCCCATAAGCAGTTATAAATAAAATTCTGTAGAGATGAGCACCCAGATGATAGATTTTCTTCCTCATTTTTTTATTTTCTCATAGATAATTCTGTAATTCCAAGATTGAACACTTCCTTTAGAAGTGATGCTTCTCTTTCTGTACAGTACTTCTCCATGTAGAGATCCCATAATGGCGAATTCTCAGGATGCCTTACCACATTCTCAGTTCCCTTTGTTAACCAGGAAAACTGAAAGCCACCCTCTTTTGCACATTGATCAACAATAAAAAAGCTTACTCTTTGGCAGCATGTTTCCTTATATTATATACAACTGAGGAGGAAAGTATGAGCCTTTTAAAGGTTTTATGGCTTTATGGCTTTAAGGTTTTAAGGTGATGACTGCAGTAGGAGCACCAACAGTTGCTGCTGGGCAACATGCAACTCACTTCCAAGAGACAGCACACACGCTGGTTGAGAGTGTGAGCCGTGGAGCCGACCTGCCATTCGAGTATTGCCTTTGCTGCTTCCTAACTGTATGACCTAATTAAGTTACTTAACAGCTCTGAGTAGCAGCTCCTCTCTCTTAATTGGGGATCATTAGAGTACCTATCACAAAAACTGGTTGTGAGTTACCGTATTAAACTACTTAAAACACTAATGCTATGTAAGTGCTATGCAATCAGTAAATTCTGATTTAGAAGTGTTAATTTCTCTCTTCTATGTTTATAAGATTTGAGTTCTGACAATTTCTACCCAATCATCATGGCAACTAGCAGTAGCCAGAGTGCTTCTGCATTTAAATATCTAGGCTTTTAGGTTAGCAACAGAAAGCACGATTGGTATTTCTATCATGTTTTGACAAAGTTTCATATTGCTTTTATGATTCAAAATGGGACCCTCATTAAGCAGTCGGCCAGATTCTTGACTCTCACAGTAATTCATCTTGGCATAAATTCTTTAAGTTCCTCACTTGGCCAAAGTGAAGCCTAAATCATGAGTATACCTGAAACATAAAATCAATAATGTTCTTCCTCTAGGCCAGCAGTATACATTTTAGGATTATCTCAGCTATCAGAAAAACGATACTACTAAGAAAATGTGTGTGGCTCTTTTTTAGTTGTTGTGTTGTTGTTTTTTTTAAGACATTAAAGAAAAAAAGGAAAATGTTTTCTTTGCCCCATAAGAGAGGAAAAACAAATTCCACGGTGTTCAAAATCTCCCTTTGGAAATATGTGTTTCATGGAGTTAAAATGTTCCAATGATGTTGTTTTGAGTTCATTTGGCCTGTTTTTCATCCTATGTCACACACAAAGAATTCTCCCACATAGGATGAGAAATTGGCCATCAGTTTTTCAAGCATCTGCTTTCAGACATGGCTTAAGCACTTATTTCTTAAAAGTCCCCGAACAGATTCCCAGACTATGTGAAAATAGGATAATTCTTAGAAGATTATAGAGGAGCAGAATCTGGTCTGTCTGGGTCTAACAGCATTTCAATTGTCCTGATGGCTAATTATAAACTTGTTAGGAAATTTGAAAAAAAAAAAAAGCATTTATCAAGAAGTTTTCACTGTTTGGAGACTGTATCAATAAGCGGAAACATTCTTGGAGATTATTGTATAATTTTATATTTGTAAAAACTCAGAAATACTTGACTTACGAATCCTACATACTTGGAACATGCATAACTTACTTATTTTTTGGATTTGTAGTATGGAAGAATTTCTCCTTCAGTGATAATAATAATTCTGTCAGAAATAACTTTTTCTCCAAAAGCAAAATTAATATACATTCAATCATGGGCACATTATTAAACTTTAAATAATTTAGCTTACATGGTATTGTGGTATTGTCAGCAACATTTATTTTATCCTTTATATGATTGTGTAGCATTTGTCAAGAATCCTGAAATCTTGATATGAAAATTGCTCTACTTTTTGATCGAATAAAAAGCTTATGAAAATAATAAGAAAAATTAGCACTGATTGCCATTTATCACCTGAATATAGCTAGTTCCTTTGTTAATGTAACAAAATATATAAGAATTAGTTGCTTACTTATTAATTAGTTCTATGCAATTGAGTTCACATGAAGCACTTTTAACACTATACTATTTTGTATTAAGTATTTTATATAAAGCTAACCCTGTGTTTTCGAGCTTCTAACCATAGCAACAAAAATCTTAAAATGCCATGGCTCTAGAAGAAAATATTCATCTTTTTAACATTTCTGAATGCAAATATAAATTCATTTCGGCACAGCTTATTTCTGGATACTCATAATGAATCCAGTCTTGAATTATACAAGGACCAACAATTCTCAAAAGCTACAATGGCTACATTCCACAATGCACACATATAACTTAAAACCTTTAAAGGAGCTAATAAAAAAGATTATCTCCCAGAGTAAGTTCTTATTCTTCATATCAGCCAAAAGCCAGTTCTGTAGCTGAAAGTTGAACTCCTTACAGCTGAATGAAGGGGGCAGGTCTAAATTACAAATTATCCATATATTTTGGCAATCCCCTCTCCCTTCCTACCTTAATGGTAGCCTTTTTTTTAACACTAAAACTCTAAAGCCTGTCAATGATAAATCGAACAACATTACTACAAACTTGGCATTGCTCTTTCATTTACTGAGTGTCACATAAGTGACTCACTGCAACTTTTGTTTACTGGTCTAGTCAATGTGAACTAAGTTGATGAAATAAAAAAAATATTTATAAATAAATCTGTATGTCCAGTCCTAACTTCCCATATGAACCATAGAATTATAATTGCATTCCAATATCACTATGAGATGTCCCTCCAACCCTAAAATCTATAGTTTAATATCATCTTCTCTTGCAAACCAAACACCTTATTTGCCTCCCAGGCATGGGACCTTGATTCTGACTTTATTTTCTTTAACTTGCCCCCCTCCTAACTTTCTCATGTATACTAGCCAAAATGTCCTGTTAATATTCCTTTTTGTCAATCACTCGCAAAGTTATACCATTCCCACCATCAATACCTAAGTTATACACTCTATTTCACATTTAGCTTATTATAATAGTTTCCTAGTCTACTCCACATTCTAAATCATCTAAATATGACTAGTAGGTTAATGACCACTAAAAACAACTAATATTCAATGTAGCATTCTCCTCTAAAAGAGCCTAAATCTTTCTCAAGAGGGCAAGATTTGAATTCTTCACACTAGAACCAAAAGTTCTTCATTAACTGTTGCCCCCTTACCTGTCATGATTTACATCTTATTGCTTCTCCCATGGAATTTTCCTTCCAGCTGATATTCACCTACACACTCAGGCAAACATCTGTTCGACCATGTCAGTACACTGAGCTAACACTCCACTTCCACTAGTCTGAGGAAGAGTCTGGAACATCTTCTGCCATGACCTTCACCAATGCATGCCCTACTCTCTTTTAAAAGTCCAGCTTCACATGCACCATGTTTCTAAGCTCACCATGTGTTCTTAAGCACTCAATAAGTATTCATTGAATACCTACTGTATCAGTCAAGATAAAGTAAATTTTCTGTATAATACCAAAATCTCAGTGGATTAAAATAATGCATATAGATAGATAACTCACTTAAGCTACATATAATTTCCAATCTACAGGGGGACCTGCTCTGCATTATCCTCATTCAGATACTACACTAGAGGACCTCTATTTGAAATATACCTGTTTCCAGGGTGGAAAGAAAAGAACATGGAGGATCATACACCAGCTTTTATAATCTTCAACTTGGGATTGAAATATATCACTTCTTTTCATATTCCAGCCCTAGTTATAAGAGAGCAAGGTTGTGAAATGCTACCATTTGTCCATACAGTGAAGAACTGGGAATATTGCTGGGTTTCCTAATGTGCCTTGAGATTATAGATTGCAAGATGATCTTAAGTGGGGGATATTTTCTTTCTAGATCTTCACTCTTCCTAGCCTGTATAATGATATACAGTCAGGTTTCTTTCTGGCCTCCTCATCAAAAGCCCTCACATTATGCTCAGATCTCATATTCATAGCTTGAAGCTTTGAAGTTATTATAAAATTGAAGTTATCAGAGATTCAGTCATTAAACAAGCAAGCAGCCTGGTATACCTGGTTCTCAGCTTTTTTTTTTTCTTAGAACTATGAGTAAAGAGCTTGTGACATTCATTAGTGCAGTTAACCCTTTCCAGGCGCATGATAGAACTGTACTTCCTGAGGCCACATGACTAGTATTAGCTAAAAACCTTTTGGCCTGAAGTGATATGTCTCCGTACCAGGCCAGACCATACAATTGCTGATGCAAGACCCTTTAGAGCTCTTCTTCCCTTGACCTGGATGTCAGCACATATAAAGGTGGTGGCTTCTTTTGTCAGCCTATGTCTAGAATGAGCACAGACACCTCATCAACCCACAGTGCACATGTGGCTGAGCAAGAAATAAGTTGCACTGTTTTAGACCCATACAAGTTGGAGCTGCTTGTCAACAGCATAATCTAGGCTACACTGACTAATACAGAGCTTATAAAAGCTATAGCTCAGAGGCGCAGTCTGAAGGTTTTTCTCTTTCTCATGAACTGTTGCAACCAGGAGCTGAGTCTGGCTCTGGTCGCCTACCGGGCATGGAGCATTTGGGATCCTGTTTCCCCACAGAGTTGAACTCTGGCTGCCTTGTTTGCTTTTGGAGCCAGATCCCAGCAAGCCTGGGCTACAGCTGTGTGTTTCTATTCCACTCCTGGTCCATAAAGATTCTTATCTTGTTTATGGATACTTCTTTTGATGTTTTAAAATTATTTTACCTGTCACTGCCCTGTGCTTGGCATGAGAGGGGTACATGGTAAAACAGGCTCTCACAGTGCCACTTTCTCCTCCCATGATTATGACAGTTTTAAATATCAAGTCAAGCCAATTATTTGCTAATACTATGATAGGAAAAATATGATTCAGGATCCAAATCAGGATTTCTCAACCTTGGTATCATTGATATTTTGGATCAGATATTTCCTTGGGTTGGGAGGTGAGGTTGTCTTGAGCACTGTAGGATGTTTAACAGCATCCCTGGCCTCTACTTACTAGAGTCCAGGAGCCACCCACACACACATGAGTTGTGACAATCACAGATGTCTCCAGCCATTGTCAAATGTCCTTTGGGGAAGGGGACAAATTCACTACCAGTTGAGAATCAATGACCTAAAAGCAACTTCAAAAGAAGAATGAAAAAATGCACTGGAAAAATTATTCTGGTAATTATTTAAGATAAAATCTCTTTATTTTTTTCTTTTATAAATGTTTTCTTTTTTTTAAATTTTATTTTATTATGTTATGTTAATCACCATACATTACATCATTAGTTTTTAATATAGTGTTCCATGAGATAAAATCTCTTTAGGTAATTATTTGGGGGTATGCAGTTTGGCTTATAGATCAGGTATATATGTGTGTGTGTTTACTTAAAAAATGTTACATTACCATTTCATCAAATATTTTACAAAGAGAACTATCACTAACCTTTCAAGGTACTATGTGTTAGGTCCCTTACGTGTGCCAAAGACAGTGCCTATGGCATGTGGATGTCAGCTAGTGTCTTTCAGTCCTTTATTAGGGTGGACAACTCATCTCACTTTGATTGAGACTTTCCTGTTTCAGCACTGACTATCCTCATCCGAGGAAAGGCCTCAGCGTTGGGCCCTGAGACCATTGGTCACCCTACAATTATGTTGAGCAATGCTCCCAGTTTAGGCCTTGTGGCAACTCCATGTCATGCCTAAGAATTCTGCTAAATCCTAAGGAAAAGGTATTTCTCTAGCCACTTCTTGCTCCTATTTCTTGCTTTCCCTGAATGTTTATTTTTTTTTATCCTGAATCTGAGGCTCTGCATTCATCTCCTTGTGGGCAGTTAAACAAATGTAGACTTCATACTCCTTCTATTTCAAAATAAAAGACAAAGAAAACATTCAAAAGGGCTTTTGCATGTGGCAGAATCTACCAAAGATTTTAGAGATTATCATATCACAGAAACACTGTCTAAAACAGGATATCATCTATTCTGGATCCTACCATGTTGCACATCCACTTCTCTTCTGTATTCTATCACCCCCTCTACCACCACCACCACACTCACACACTGTTTCTCTCTCCCTCTTTCTGTTTATTCTTGATCAGACTAGTTTAGCTCTTGGATTTATGTCACTAACTTTAGGATCTCATCTCTTTGAGTAATTTTATCAATGTTTATTTGTTTCTATGCAAAGACCGTTATCTTTCTCAGATGAATTCTGGAATGTATAGTAAGATAAAGTTTCTTTGACCCCATCAAATATGGGAGGGGGATTTGGAGGAGAAATAAGAATGTGTTCTCTCTGGGAGGTTGCAGAAGACTTTCTTGCCAAGAGAGGAGACAAGAAAAAAAAGGCATGGAAATGAGAGGATACTGGGCAATTTGGGGGACCAGCAAGTAGTCAAGTATGGCTCAAGAGAAGAATCTGTGGAAGAAGATAAATTAAGATTAGATGGGAATACATTAGGGAGATGCTTAAATGCCCAGATACTTCCTATAGGAATTTATCCTATAGGAAGTAAGAAACTATCAAGTGATTTTAAGCAATGAAGTGATATAATTAAAATGAAACTTTACATATTAAGTCATTAAGCAATTATTTTCCCTTTTAATTATTCAGTCCTATGTTACTTTCTCATTCATTAACCTAAAATATAATCTTACTATTTAAGTTCATAATTATACAAAAGTCTCCATGTTAGAGACTGTACTGCAACTTTTTGTCTCTTTTCATTATCTAGAGTTTTAAATTGACAGGAAAGGCAACTTAATGATTTGCCTTAAATGATTTTTTTATTAACATAATGTATTATTTGTTTCAGGGGTACAAGTCTGTGATTCATCAGTCTTACACAATTCACAGTGCTCACCATAGCACATACCCTCCCCACTGTCTATCACCCAGCCACCCCATTCCTCCCACCCCCCCCTCCACTCCAGCAACCCTCAGTTTGTTTCCTGAGATTAAGAGTCTCTTATGGTTTATCTCCCCCTCCGGTTTCGTCTTCTTTCATTTTTCCCTCCCTAGCCCTATGATCTTCTGTCTTGTTTCTCAAATTCCTCATATCAATGAGATCATATGATAATTGTCATTCTCTGATTGACTTATTTTGCTTAGCATAATACCCTCTAGTTCCATCCACATCGTCACAAATGGCAAGATTTCATTTTTTGGTGGCTACATAATATTCCATTGCATATATATCCCCCACATCTTCTTTATCTATTCATCTGTTGTTGGACATCTTGGCTCTTTCCATAGTTTGGTTATTGTGGACATTGCTGCTATATACATTGGGGTGCATGTACCTCTTCGGATTACTACATTTGTATCTTTAGGGTAAATACCCAGTAGTGAAATTGCTGGGTTGTAGGGTAGCTCTATTTTCAAGTTTTTGAGGAACCTCCATATGTTTTCCAGAGTGACTGCACCAGCTTGCATCCCCACCAACAGTGTGGGAGGGATTCCCTTTCTCTACATCCTCGCCAACATCTGTTGTTTCCTGACTTGTTAATTTTAGCCATTCTGACTGGTGTGAGGTGGTATCTCATTGAGGTTTTGATTTGGGTTTCCCTGATGCGGAGTGACGTTGAACACTTTTTCATGTGTCTATTGGCCATTTGGATGTCTTCTTTGAAGAAATGTTCATGTCTTCTGCCCATTTCTTGATTGGATTATTTGTTCTTTGGGTGTTGACTTTGATAAGTTCTTTATAGATTTTGGATATTAGTCCTTTATCTGATATGTCATTTGCAAGTATCTTCTCCCATTCTGTTGGTTGTCTTTTGGTTTTGACTGTTTCCTTTGCTGTGCAAAAGCTTTTTATCTTGGTGAAGTCCCAGTAGTTCATTTTTGCCCTTGCTTCCCTCGCCTTTGACGATGTTTCTGGGAAGAAGTTGCTGTGGCTGAGGTCAAATAGGTTGCTGCCTGTGTTCTCAAGGATTTTGACGGATTCCTGTCTCACATTTAGGTCTTTCAACCATTTTGAGTCTATTTTTGTGTGTGGTTTAAGGAAATGGTCCAGTTTCATTCTTCTGCATGTGGCTGTCCAATTTTCCCAACACCATTTGTTGAAGAGACTTTTTTCCATTGGACATTCTTTCCTGCTCTGTCAAATATTAGTTGACCATAGATTTGAGGGTCCATTTCTGGGCTTTCTATTCTGTCCCATTGATCTATGTGTTTTTGTGCCAGTACCATACTGTCTTGATGATGACAGCTTTGTAATAGAGCTTGAAGCCTGGAATTGTGATGCCACCAGCTTTACTTTTCTTTTTCAACATTCCTTTGGCTATTCGGGGTCTTTTCTGTTCCATACAAATTTTAGGATTGTTTGTTCCATTTATTTGAAAATAGTTGATGGTATTTTGATAGGGATTGCATTAAATGTGTAGATTGCTCTGGGTAGCATAGAGATTTTCACAATATTTGTTCTTCTAATCCATGAGCATGGAACATTTTTCCATTTCTTAGTGTCTTCCTCAATTTCTTTCATGAGTATTCTATAGTTTTCTGAGTACAGATTCTTTGCCTCTTTGGTTAGTTTTATTCCTGGGTATCTTATGGTTTTGGGTGCAATTGTAAATGGGATCGACTCCTTAATTTCTTTCTTTTGTCTTGTTGGTATATAGAAATGCCACTGATTTTTGTGCAGATTTTATATCCTGCCACTTTACTGAATTCCT
Source organism: Neomonachus schauinslandi (assembly GCF_002201575.2). Taxonomy (NCBI): domain Eukaryota; kingdom Metazoa; phylum Chordata; class Mammalia; order Carnivora; family Phocidae; genus Neomonachus; species Neomonachus schauinslandi. The sequence continues at coordinate 98,939,201 of NC_058404.1, forward strand.
GTATGAGTTCTAGCAGTTCTGGGGTGGAGTCTTTTGGGTTTTCCACATAAAGTATCATATCATTGGCAAAGAGCCTTGAATGATTTTTATGAATTAATGTTATCAGGATACTTACTGTCCAATACATTGTGTATTTTTATTTGAAAAAGTGCTATTGTCAGACACCCTTTAAAAAATGCCAAGTAACAAAAGATTTCTAAAGCGGTAATACCACCTTAATTTTTTTTTCTCTGTAGATAAGCAGATATTTTTCCCAGTGTAAATAAAATAAATATATAAGGGTGGGAAAACTTTATATTTGATGTACTTTAAGCTTTTGGGGGCAATATTTAGTGACATTTTAAATTCTCCCCTTGCTATGTCAGATGGGAATTCACTCAGAAATAATTGAAACCACTCTTTGTCTATAAATTCCCAAGTGCATTGTAGAAAAGTTATTTGCAGTCTGTTGAATCATCAATGAATAAAGGTTATTGTTCCTCTCTGATTTTAGTTCTTTGCTAGTGTTGATATGAGAATAGTTTTTGCTAATTGTTATACCATTCGTGTATATATAAACCACACACATGCACACAATCAAGAGTAAGTGAATATTTTTATGGTTCCTGCTACTTTTAGTCTCTTCTGTCCTTTGTGCATTTACATACATAATTTTGAGCTGGATTTCCAGAAATATACTCATTTGTCAGTTGAATTTTGTCAGATGAATATTACTAAGCCACCAGTATTTTTCATTTGTATTATACATTTCCTTACAATGAGACAGAATGAGGTTAAAAATATAATACTGCAAAATGTACCTACAAGTCAACTAAGGTCCCTGTCTCACATTTAGGTCTTTCATCCATTTTGAGTCTATTTTGTGTGTGGTGTAAGAGAATGGTCTTACATATTCCTCATTCTTCCATGTAAAAACTCATTAATAAGTTTCCACTTAAGTGAAGCTCAATTGAGAATGAAAATGACCCATTCTGCATTGTTCTGGTGTCACTAAACCACCCAAACATTACTGTAATATACTCATACTTCATTTTTGTGTGGTAAACCTTTTTTTGTAATCCCTAGTTCATTTTAATAGGTAAAAGAGGAAGAATTTTAAAATATTTCCATTACCTCACCAATATAATCACCATGCATTTGTAATAGCTTCAAGCTAAAAGCAATAAACTTATGACCAAGTATAAATATGTGTGGCCAAAGTGTTTGAGATATCCATTATCTCCATTTTTTTTTTTTAATGTAGATCTAACTGACTTTCAAGTAATAGGGCCATAAGGAATTATCCTGAACACTAACACGTTTGTTTCATAAACTAACTTATGGTCAGGCTAAAATCCTTACCCTCTCAGAGTACTCAGAGTCATTTAATTTGCTGTTTCTGAAGAGTTGTTCTTAGGAGAAAAAGACTGCCACCCTGATGAATCATCTGCACCCTAACCCACCTGTAGGACAGGATTCTGACATGGTTCCATCCAGGCCTGGATCATTTTCTCAGTATCTGCTTCAGTTCTGTCTTTGCATGTTAGCGTCATCTTTGAGTTGGTTTCCGCTATTGTTGGAAGATGGATACTAGCAGCCATTGAAAGCAATGTGGTTCACATCTAATTAGAGAGTAGCATTTCTGCCTGTAAGTACCAAAGTCCTGAAATTCACACTGGTTAGACTGTCCCTGAGTCATTCCTTATGATCAGGCAATTGTAATGTACTAATTTGCTAGCCTTGAATTGTCTGAACCTCTGTGGCAAGTTATATAGGAATACCCTGGCTGTCTTAGATAAAACACCCCAGTACTGAATGTTGAGCTAATCTCACCAAAAGAAATGTTGCAACATAGTGGGATAGGGATAGAGTAGATGTCGATGTGAAAACTGCAATGGCTACTGCCGCAGATGAGTTCCCTGGATGCAAATCCTAAGAGGGGGGTTGGTATTCAGGATGTTTATTAGGGTGTACCCTTAGCTCAACACCTGCAGAGGAAGGAGAAAGAGATCAGTAATGGGCAGAGTGTCAGGGCCAAAGACAGGTTTCATTGACTCTCTTAGAAGTTCTCAAGCTAGAATGGTTCTTCAGATTTGTTCTCAGTTGGGTTGAAATGGCCAGGGGTTTGCTCTTCCATACAGATCACTGACCATGACCACTCGGGAAGGAGGCATGACTCCGGTGCTTCTCTGTAGGTGAATCAATCACAGAACAATCACAGAGCAATCACAGAACACTAAAGGGGTTGAAAGCTAAAGGCATCTGATGACAGGATTCCCCGCAGCTGAGCCAACAAGTTCTTCACATCATGGTTATCTGCCACATTCACTATAGGCCCTATAAAGTAACATGTGAAATTCTATTCATGAATAACCTGTGTGTACTGGTTAACTCTGAAAGCAACTCATGTTCCAAGTTGACAAAGAGCCCAAGACTGGTTTGATGAATTCTGTGTTCTTCCAGCTAATCAGGGCTTAGATTGAAACAAGATGTAACTTTTTTTCCTTTCCTTAATTATTCCATATCAATCTCAAACCCTGAAGAGGCAGATGATGGGTGAAAATTCTTTGGAAATATCAATCCACCTCACATTTATCTTTATAAACCAAACATAGGCTTTTGGGTTACTAGCTGAGTTACACAGCAGCATAAAATCACCCTCCCTCATACTAATAAAATGAACAAATAGTTTTTAAATGAAGATAGGAAGCAAAAGGGATAAAATTCCTTCACAAGCAGCCATAAATAAGGCAATATGAACAAATGAAAGCCATATTCCTCAAAAAGCAAAGCTAAGGAAAGAAATAGAGGATTCTGAGGACAGGTGGTAGTCTGGGTCTCTGAGCCAGCTTTCTTGTTCCCAGAATCAACCTTGAAAAAAGAAAATGACTTTACAAAATTCTCTGAACTCTCACTAAAATCTTCCATTCGGAAAAAAAATGTGGACTTGGGGTGAAGTAGGCAGCTCTTTTGATTTTTTTCCCTCTACTCTTCTATATAGTTTGATTATTAAAATAATGAGTGAGGATGGGACACCTGGATGGCTCAATTAAGTGTCTACCTTTGGCTCAGGTCATGATCCCAGGGTCCTGGGAATGAGTCCCGCATCGGGCTCTTTGCTCAGTGGGGAGCCTGCTTCTCCCTCTGCCTGCCACTCGCCCTGCTTGTGCTCTCTCTGACAAATAAATAAATAAAACCTTAAAAAAGGTGTTTTTTTTTTTTTTAAATGAGTGAGCATATGGGGTGCCTGGGTTGCTCAGTTGTTAAACGTCTACCTTCGGCTCAGGTCATGATTCCAGGGTCCTGGGATCGAGCCCTGCATTGGGCTCCCTGCTCTGCAGGAAGCCTGCTTCTCCCTCTCCCACTCACCCTGCTTGTGTTCCCTCTCTCTGTCAAATAAATAAATAAAATCTTAAAATAAATAAATAAATAAATAAATAAATAAATAAATAAGCATATATTATTTTTATTTAATTAAGGATTTTCTGTGTGAAAAATAAATTTAAATGTGTCATATAAACAGTACCTACTTATGAGCATCGGGACAATGAATTAGAATCTGTGAGTTGAACTTGGCCAATGTCTTTTTTGCTCAACAGATTTTCAATAGACATACTTCCAAAAAAGAATTGTTTGATTCAAAACAAGTAATAGGAATTATACTATATCAATTTTCTGTATGAATTTATTCTCAAGAGATGAGAATCTTTTATACATTACCTTGCTATTTTTTAATTTAAGCAGTATACATAACAACTCTTCTCTTCCTAAGCCCTTTATGTTATACCTTTCTTTCTATAGGTTTATAGTGTAGTAGTATTAGTGACCAAAGAAAATCATGTATTTGTTGTGTCTGCCAATAACAGTAGTTCCCTATGGGGAACTACTAGCTGGGGTCACCCCTAGGGGCACCTCCTTAGGACCCATTATGTATTACTAATGCCTAACTTTCATGTCTCAAAAAATGGAACTAGAAGCCTGCTTAGTGCACATCCCAGGGATAGATGAATATTGAGGTTCAGCAAATGATTCTCTCCCTCTACTCTTCCTCTTGCCTCCCACCATGCTTTAAGTGATCAAACTTAAAAAAGAAAGAAGGGGGGAAGAGGAGAAAGAACAAAAAAACCATTCAGTTAAAAGGGAAGAAAGGAATGCATGTAAGTAAATCTAGTCCTTCAAGACCATTCTATGTTAAGGTCATCCCACTGTCATCGTTTGCTTTGTGTGGGGGTTCCCAGAGACCAAAGCTGAAGTTGCAGATGTACCATGTATTAGTCAGGGTTCTCCAGAGAAACAGAACCAATAGGATATATTTAGATATAGATAATGTAGAAGAGGAAATTTCTTATATAGCAATTGGCTCACATGCTTATGGGAAAGAAGAAGTCCCACAGTCCGCCACCTTCAAGCTGGAGAATCAGGAAAAGCTATTGGTATAATTCAGTCTGAGTCTAAAAGCCTGAAATTCAGGTGCTTATGGTGTAAGTCCTGGTCAGAGTATAAAAGCCCAAGTGCCAGGATCTCTGGCATCCCAGGGCAGGAGAAGGTGGGTATTTCAGCTTAAGCAGAGAGAAGGAATTTGCCCTTCCTTGGCCTTTTTGTTCTATTCAGGCCCTCCACAGATTCAATGATGGTCAGTGCACTGGTGAGGGTGATCTTTACTCAATTGACATATTCAAAGGCTAATCTCTTCGAGAAACACCCTCACAGATACACTTAGAAGTGTTTTACCAGTTATCTGGGCATCTCTTAGCCCAGTCAAGGTGACATACAGAATTATCCATCACACACCTTGGCAATCTTCTTGGTCTTTTTATACATCACTTTCCTTATCTATACATTGGCTATAGATAAGGACTAGTATTCTTAGGGTTACTAAGAGAATTAAGTAGGTCAAAACACTTTATAAATGGTAGCATACTATAAAACATAAATGAAACAGGATGCCCCAGTTATACCCAGCCTAAACTAATTTAGACTCAGTTTACCAAATCAGAGAGATGATGACTACTCCATGTGTTATTGTGCAGGGGGTATTTTATTTTCAAGCTAAATAGGAAAAGAAAAGTGTGTGTGTGTATCCAGCACTGGGGCTAGTCTGGGGGAAGGAAGAAAAAGCAGAAGAACTGAGTGAGTAACGTGGTGGTGTCTGTTTTCACTCAGTATGAGGAGGGAATATCCTCAGTGGGGTAGGGATTAAAGCAAATAACTGAAGACGGTGTTCACATAAAATCCTGTGCATTTCTAAGTGCTAACATGGTTTCTTGGCTCAGGTGACAAAATGTGACAGAATTAAAGAGCAGACTCACTGTTTCTGCAACCCATCATAGATTCCCCACAAGTGTCTAGGGCTAACTCAGCCAGTAGGAAAAAACTGTTAAGCCTAGTGGGAATGCCAGGCAGATGATGGCACCTGGTATACCAGCACTCCCATGCAAGGCACCAGTGGAAGTAGCAACCCACCTGCAAGGTAGTCTGCGGAAAGCAGACTTCCTCAAGGAAGCTGAAGAAAAGAGTATGGACAGAATTGTTTCTGAGTATATAGAAAAACCTTTCAGTGCCTGAAGGTTTGCACTACCAAATGTCTAAAGCTAGAGAACTTTAAGTATGGATTTTAATATTTGTGCCTTCAGGTGGGTGAGGCTTGAGAATTTATTTTGAATGGCATACCCAAATGTTACTAGGACATGGAGGTCAGAAACAGCATACAGAGACTCAGGAGCCAAGAGATGGAGATGGCCCTGGGGATTTTCAAAAATATTTAACAGATTTTAAATGACCCAGCATCTCTTGATTTGGTGTGGGCTTGGGCCAATTTTAGTGAGATTTCACATGGGAGGTAGGCCTAAGCTAACATTCAAAATACATTAATAAAAGCTGACTTCTCTGTTGGAAATGTATGTGGAAGCATAGATATCCATGCAGCGGTCAGGCTCAGTCCATCTTGGGGACTCCTGAGCCACCTTCATAGATCTTCCAAGGAAAACAGTGTGAAAATCAATAAATTAAATGACCTTTAAAGTTATATCTAAAAGAAAGAATTGAACTGAATGCTATAGATTTAGTGTATATGTTTATTTCTATGCTGTGTTCCTTGGTTGTGGTTTATGCCAAATTCAGGAATTGTGCTCTTGGGCTGTTTCCCCACCCATGAGCACATTTAAACTGAATGAAATCTAGTATAACATCTGTCATTTTTCTGTTCCTTCTTCTTTTCCAGTCCTAAGGCTATGCAGGGAAGTACTATAGTTTCTAAGTACTATAACAAACCTAACCGTTTTCCTACAGATGTGCAGAACTAGTCTTTGATCAGACATGCAAACTTTCCTGTGAAATAATTATTCACTCAGTCATCACTTTGAGTGGTGGCTAGGTTCAAGATACAACGGGAAAGGCAGGAAATGACATGGCTTTACCTTTGATAAGTTTCCAGTCTAATGAGGAAGGAATAAAAAGTATTATAGCATGACGTGATACCTATTACAAAATAGGTATAAAATACTATGAAAACACCGTGGGGGAAAAAAAAAAGTCATGAAGTCTATTTGGAAAAGTTGCCAGAAGCAAATTTCCAGATCAGTCTTGAAGGATGAGTGGGACTTAATCACACAAAGAAAAGAGAAAGAGATGGTGGGGAAGAGAAGGAAAAACAAACATGGATAGGACATGGAGAAGTAATTAACCCAGCATATTAGCCTCTCACAGTTGATGAGGCTTTCAAGTGAGGAAATCACTAAGGCCCAATTGACAAGTCTTTATTATTTTTACTAATAAAATCAAATAAAAAGTGTCAACTTTTTGTTGTCACTGTTAAATTTTTATATTGCTTTCCTCTGGAGATCACAACACACAATCTCATTACATTTTCTTACTGTGGTCTCAGGGACAACTTTTGGACTTAGGCAGATCTCTCATTGAAATTTTGCCATCTCCGGCCAGCAAACGGCAAAAGTAGATGTGACAACAAAATTTGACGTTGTAAAGCTTTCTGGCTATATTCAAGAAAAATGGCATTAATCAAGTCAGGTTTTAACGTGCTTATACAAAGTGAGCCTTCAACCATTTAAAATTTCACTCATCATCACTAATTATAATTCTATATGTTTTTGAAGGCTTTATAGTTCAACCCTAGCATTTTGCTCAAGGCTGACACTTGGGCTTTCCCTTCAAAACTTCATAAGAACTAGAATCAGGTAAAACCAGTTTAGCAGATCTTGTAGAGGGTGAGTTACAATCTCTTACACTATCCCATACTCCAAACACTTACCACCAAATTGATGGGTGCTGCTTCTGGAATGTCAACATTCTCAGAAATACTGTCAACAAAAGCAGGGCTGGTCTCCAAGATAT